>NC_056741.1:1195314543-1195614543 GCF_019279795.1 Protopterus annectens
TACCTTCTTCATTGAAGCAGTCCAACCTCTCGCCAACTCATTACCTCCTGTTAACACATATCTATCATCCCCCTTGTCAACTTTAACCCAATCATTTAATTTACAACCAGTCCCAACGTCCCTCATCTGCACTCTTCTTCATAAACTAAAACCTTGCACCCCCCTCAGCTGACCATTTACCAGCAGAATATCTACAGATAGCTGCAGCAGCAATATTCTTTCCTATTTCCATCCTTATAAATAGAACCGTCACTGAAGGAACAATACCATCTGTCTGGAAAGTCTCCCATATTATCCCACTCCACAAAGGAGGCAATTCAACTGAACTGTCTAACTACCGTCCAATAGCTTTACTCTCCCCTTTATCAAAAATTATGGAAAAATGTATCCACCGCAAACTACTAGACCACCTACTGAAAAATAACTTACTAGCTAACTGCCAACATGGCTTTAGGCCTCACCATAGTACCACCACAGCCCTCTTATCCTTTTCTGACTGTATTAACAATACTCTATCCTCAGCACTCTTTATTGACCTATCAAAAGCCTTTGACATGGTCAGCCATCAACTTCTCTTGAACATACTTGGTTCTCTCTCACTAGATATACAGGCTTTACAATTGCTTAAATCCTACCTTGAGAATAGGCAACAGGCTGTGCTCTGGGAAAATCTGTCCTCTCACCTTCCTGTTACCCTAGGAGTCCCTCAAGGTTCTATCCTAGGCCCTCTCCTATTCTCAATTTTCATAAATGATCTCAATTTGATAATTCCTCAAGCTACATGTATCCAATATGCTAATGACGCCACACTAAAATGCTCAGCTACCTCTACATCTCAGTTTCAGGCCACTACCCAAACAGTTCTCAACAGCGTAGAAAGATGGTTCTTACAGCATAGCCTCCTCCTGAATCCTAACAAACAAAACTACTACTCTTCACTCCCACACAAAGGTCCCCCCAATTCACTTCACAGTTATATCCAATGATGGTATCATTATATCTCCCGACCCAACTACCAAGCTCTTAGGGGTTACTATAGATCATAATCTTAGCTTTGACATACATATTAACACTACAATAAAAACAGTAAACAGAAAATTAGGCTCCCTCTATAGGATTAAACCCTTCCTTACTCCAACAGTTAGAACAACTATTGCCCTCACCCATCTAATTTCCACCCTCCTCTATGCCTGTCCCATCTATACCAACCTATCAAGAAACAACCTTAACAAACTAGCTACGTCCTACAACAATATTGCCAGATTTGCTACTGGTTCCTCATTTAGAACTCACCACTGTCAAAACCTAAAACAACTAGGATGGCTAGAACTTCATAATCAACTCCAAATTAAACAACTTATCACCCATAATATCCTCTATCTTCCAAAAAATTCTCCTATACTTACTAGCCTTCTTACCCGCTATAGTAATTTGACAACCCTTCGCTCAGCCAATAAACTACTGGTATCCACAGTCAAATCCAAAAATAAGGCCAGTGACTCTCTGTTGGCAAATCCTGGAACCTCCTTCCCTTTGAACTCTCATCTCTCTCCTCAGTAAAAATGTTCAAAAAACAACTCAAACAACACCTTTGTCACCACTGGTTATGCCCATGTAGTAACCCAGACTAATCTTACCACCACTTTCTCTGTAGCTTTCCCACATTACCATTTGCAATTGAATTCCTACTCTCTCCATGTCTCATACATTAGTCTCACCTTTACTTTATTTTAATATTTTTAACAGTTGCATTCACATACCCTTTTTCTAATTGTGTATTTGCTTAGCAAGTAGCAGTAATCTATTTAGCACATCAAAACATCCATATAAACTTTCTTTTTACTTACTACCACTTGCTTCCCTTAAGTTGCTATGCTACTATAGGATAAATTATATAACTCTGCTAAATACTGCTCCTTGAGCTGCTACATTTATTTGTTCTTTTTCTTCACCTCTCTTTCTTATTGTGTGCCACTTTAAAATAGTTTATTGCTCTTTCTTATCCTGTGCTCCTTTAATAATAATATTTGTCTGTATAAAATGTGTATTCTTCAGTTCAAAATAGTACTGTACCTTAAGTTGTTACAGAATTATTTATCTGTACCTGAAGTTGTAAATTTTTGCTTATGTGGAGCTATTCTCCCCGGGCGTCTACTGAAAATGGACATATATCCAGTTAGACTAGCCCGGTCAACAAATGTAAAATAAAATAAAAATAAAATAATAAATATGTGTGTGTGTGTGTGTATATATATATATATATATATATATATATATATATATATATATATATATATATATTCTTTTGATTCCATTTCTCTTCCTTTAAAAAAGTCTGTGTTTTACTTATACTTTTATAATACTTACATTTTTCTCTGAATATATAGTCTTTGTGTGTCCTCATGTGTACTTTTTTTTTTTTTCTGGTTATCATAACTGATAAGGTCAAAGACACTTCTGTCTTTAAGAAATGCCTCAAATGTGAACGAAAGCTACCAAATTCTGATGTGCATTCTCTGTGTTTTTACTGCCTGGGCCCGGTGCACTGGAAGATTTTTCTGTCTGCCGTAGCTTCAATCACCGGGCCCTTGTTGAAAGGGGAAACAAACTAATTTTGAAGGGGATAATAAAGTCTGCATTTGAAGAGGCCATCTCTGCTCATGAGAACTTAAGTAAAACTAATGTTTCTTCCCATTCCTCATTGTCATTTTCGAAAATTGCAGAGTCCAAGAAAAGGAGTTGATCAGTGCCAGCTTCTCCAACTGATTCAACTACCAAGATAATCCAAATGTTAGTTCCCTCTGTTAGTGCAGAAACCTGTACAGGCATTAAAGGATGCTTCCACATCAACCTTGGTGCGAATGCACGGAACCAGTAGTCTCTGTACTGACTGTTTCTCTGGTACTGATATCTAAGACGCCTATGGGAGAGTGTTAAATTTTCACTGCTAGACCTTCGCAGGACCTGATATCCCCCATCCATTGACCCTTTTGCAGGTCAGTTACCTAGTTTTTTGGAATGTGCAAGATCCGCTTCTACCCAGGCTATTCTTTCCACCAGAAGTCTGACTGAAATAGATGTATTGAGATTGGTAGATCAGCTCCTTGCAGTGAGGGGAATCTCAGGTATGTCCTTGGTTCTAGCCCATTCTGGTGTTGCAACCCTTCCTCCTTCATCTCCCACTAGTCTTCCTCCTTTGATCTCCTTTAGGCATTAGGGATTCCAGCTCTGACCTTAGCAGTTGCTGGCTGCTTCTTTTCTGGTTAGATGTCCATGTTCAGTTCCAATTCCTACCCGGAGTTTTTCAGATTTTTTTTTATCTGGAGACCTCTCAGGTCTAGGGCTATGCTGTCGGTTCTGAGGAGTGAGACTCCACTCCATTTTTTTGGGAGCTGTCTTTGCTCCTTGGGGCTTTGGCACGCATTAGCTTGACCCTGGCTTCGGACTCGGGTGCTTTCCACAGCAGGGAAAGACCACAGTTCCGAAGCAGTTATTCTCAGTTCCGGGCTCTCTTCGGAGGGACCAGCTTTCCGGGCCATGGGGGGGGGCCCTATCTGCTGTGGGCATTCAGTCGACCCCACAGCTGTCAGACCAGATTCCTGGTCCTCCCCCTCTTCCAGAGCCTTGACCAATTCCCAACACTGGGACAGCGAGCACCAAAGATGCAGGAGTCACCTGTTCAGGTTTTAACCTCTTATGACACCTCTTCAGAAGAGAAAGTGTAAGAGAAAACACCAAGATTCCCCAGAAGAATCCATCACAGAGGACACCGATTATGATGAAGGGGAGGGTTCCCCGTGATCACCCCCGGAAGACCTCTCCTTTGGGGACATCCGTGAAATTCTTAAGCAGAGGGGTGGCCAGACGTCCCAATAGCCCTCCTTGGAGGAATCAGTGTACCTGCAAGCTTTCAGTGCTCCGACCTTCTACCTCTTTGGTATCTCCATCTGCTGATGAGCTCTTTAAGCTGCTCTTGCAGTGGGAATGGAAGGCTCCTGACAGTAAACCCATACCCAATAGACTAGACTGAATTCTAACTGCTCCTGAAGATCATCAGTTTTGAGCAAAGGAATTGGCGGTATATGCCGTGGTGGTAGCGGTGGCCACAAAAAAGGGGTAGTAGAGGAAAGTTCCACTCTCCATCCTCCTAATGGAAAGTCTCTGGTGATGGATAGGATTGGCAAGTGGGTTTACTCTTCATCGACTTTTGCATTACAGTCTCTGAACTTTAAGGCACATTTCACCAGACTTCAAAGGGATCTGATTAAAGAGTTTTATGATACCCTGGCAGGAGCCATATCTGATGAAGTCCAAGATAAGGTTGCTTCTCAGATGGCCACCTTAGAGTCCATTTCAAACTCGTCCATGAGGCTCTTAGCACATGCAGCCAAATGGAGGACTGGAGCAGCCCGATCGGGCATAGCCATAAGGAGACATATCTGGATGCACTTGTGTGAATTAGTGGAGCCATTCAAGTCTTCATTCATCAATGCCCCCCTTTGACGAATCATCCCTTTATGACCCTAAAGTTCGAGAAACTTTGTCCAGGTGTGAAAAAGATGGAAAGACCTTTTCTGCAGTGGGTGTACGTTTTTCTACTCCTCAACGGTCCTATTGTAGGATCCAGAGAAGTGGGAAATGGGGTTCAAAAAGTCCCAGGGACCTATCCAGGACTTGCATGGCCTCCCTACATTATCTAAGACTGCAAAAGATCAAGGCCCAAGTGAAAAAGATTTTCAGAAACAAGAGAGTAGCTGCACAACTTGTCTTACAGGCCTTAGGTTTGATGGTGGTGGCCATTACATTAGTCCCCCTAGCAAGATTTCACATGAGAATTCTACAGTAGCTTCTAGAATGTCACTGATCCATACTGTATCAGCCAATATCAAATCAAATTTTGATTACCAGCCGTTGCAAGAAACACACCTAGCTTGATGGATTTAGTCAGAGGGATTTCTCTGGGTTTCTTCCTTTATCCCATGTCAACCCCAAGCCATAGTGACCACAGACATCTCCCAGATGGGGAATGGGGAGACATTATCTGGGCAAGACAGTGCAAGGCACTTGGTCCCCCATAGAGGCCAGATTGCATATCAGTGTCCTGGAGATTAGGGCAGTGCTGTTAGCACTGCAGGGCTTTCAAACTCCTCTCTCCCAGTGAACAATTGCGATTCAAACGGGACAGTATGTCTGTAGTTTACTACGTCAACAAGCAGGGAGGAACCAAGTCTTACCCCCCTTTGTCGAGAAGCTCTCCGAGATTGGCAGTGGGTGATCTCTTCCAACCTCTTTCTGATAGCAGCGCATATTCCGGGGAGTTCCAGTGTGATAGCAGACAAACTAAGCAGATGCATCCTCCTGGCTTACAAGTGATGTTCATCACGTTTCACTGTTGCAGTCATTACTCTTGGGTTATCCTGCTGGCAGACTACCCTCAGTAGGCCAGAATTCCAAAGTCTAGGTCCGGCGTTGGTTGCTTTCGCCTCTTCCCTGACGTCAGTGCACCAGGGGTATAAAAGATGCAGCCGACGCCATTTTCTTCAGTCTTTCTTGCCGCACGGTGCCCGAAGCAAAAGCAGTTCACAAGTGCCGGTCGGCAGACTCCTGAGATTTTCAAATCCGAATTTCAGAACCGAAGTCTTCATTAAAGCGAAGTACCCCGTTGGGGAAACTTTTTTCTTGCTCCAGACCGATGTCAGAAAAAGTTAACAATTGTATTTCTTGTGGGAAGCAAATACCTCATAAAGATTTTCACTCTTACTGTATTCCTTGCCTAGACCCTGATCATAATGTTACTAGCTGTCGGTTTTGTGCTAGATTTAACCAACGCACTATTAAACGTCGGTTTGATTTTGCATTTCATTACTTTGGCTGAAGATTTAATTATATAATGCCGTCGGAACAGCCGACAACCGGAGGTTACAAAAAACACAAGGACAAGGAAAAGGATAGGCATCCGAGGTCCAAAACCGACGATGAGGCTTCTGCTAGGCCAGTCGCCGGTTCTCAGTGAGGCGCTTTCGCAGCCCCTGGCGCCCACTACCTCAGAGCCACAGGCCGCTTTTGACTCCCACGTGGAGCCGACTGGGCCTCTGGATACTCAAGGTATTGGACACTCGGAAATCATTCCCTCAGATGGGTCCGGAGCCGCTGAGCAGGCATCAGCTTCTGAGGGTGTCTTCAGAGCTATACAACTATATATTAAGCCATCTTCAGCTTCAAAGACTAAAGCAGGTCTAAAGACAAAGAAACAAGTACAGCATTCTCCTAGTCAAACTTCCATGCCTAAAAAACAGATGCTCAAAATGGCCGAAGACCTAATTACTTTGATCAGGAGCTCCCATCCCCCTCCTGATAAGAGGCCTAGGCAAGAGACAGAGTATGATTCTTCTGATCAGGTTTCTATTTCCTCTGATTCCTCTTCTGAACAAGATTACTCCATGCTTCCTTATGAGGATTCTGATGCTGAGGATTATTCTGTTGGGAAACTCTGCATACCATGAGGGAGCATTTCCACTTTGAGAGCCAAGATTATTCTGAATCTAAGAAAAGGCTCAGAGACTTTCTGATACTTCCTCAGCGCAGACCCCTTGCTATTCCACTTGTTTTAGACATTGTAGATGTATTTTCAGAGTCCGGCCTGTCCCCTGACTCTTTATCCCCTGCACCTGCTAAGCCAGATAGATACTACAGGGTTCCAGATTCTCATAAATTCCTATATAAAAATCTCGCTGCTGACCCAGAAACCATATCTCAGGGTCCCAAATGGGGTTAAAGCTTCCACTGCAAAAAACCCTGTCCCCTCTGATAGGGACTCTAGGGCTCTAGACAGATGGGGGAAAAAAGTCTACACTTCTGCTACCTTGGCTGTAAGGGCTTTAAATTGTCAGTTTCATATGCTTAAATATCAGCAATATTTAATGTCATTGCTTAAACAGAAATTGTTGACAAATACTGAATGTTCAGAGAACAAGGAATTGCAGGATTTATTGCATGCAGCTGAACAAGTGGGAAAGCATTCTTTGCAATGTGATTATGATTCACTGGAAGCCTCTTGCAGGGCTGCTGTTACAGATTCTGTTATTAGAAGGCATGCTTGGTTAAAGGAAAAGAATCTGCCTGATCATGTTAAAGCAAAATTATTGGATGCACCATTGCAGCATGATACTTTGTTTGGTACTAAAGCAGAAGAGGTGTTGAAAAAAATGGAGGATAAAGCAAAATCCATGCAGACAGTCAGGGATTTCTGACAGGTACAGCCACCCAGGTTTAGCAGGAACTGGCCGTCTAAAAATTGGTCCTTTCCAGTGTCAGACAGACCACAAAGAGGCAGATATAGGCGTCCCTGAGCCCCAAGGCTCATACAGGCCTAAACAATGGGGTGCTCTTACCTCCAAAAGCGGAGAAGACAAATCACAACCTTACAGGAAACAGTCCCAATGAATTTCCTCTGCCAGATCCAAGCAGTTTTTTTTTGGCAGCCCCCTTAGGGGGAAAACTAGCACTTTTTTCATCAAATTGGCAAATGGTTATCCAAGACAAATGGGTCTTGAACATAGTGTCCCAAGGCTACAGGTTCCATTTTCACACTCTACCAAGGTCAAAAGGTATGCCGGACCTGCCACACAATCAATGGGCAGAGGCACAAAAACAAATTACAGACCTCATGGACATGAGGGCCATTCAGCAAGTACCACAACAAGAGCAGGGGCAAGGATTTTACTCCAGACTTTTCCTAGTACCCAGAGAGGACAGAACCTGGAGACCAATACTGGACCTGTCTATACTAAATACGATGTTCATCGTGTTTCACTGCTGCAGTCATTACACTTGGGTTATCCTGCCGTCAGGCGTCCATGAGCGCCAGAGTTCCAAAGTCTTGGTCCGGCATCGGTTGCTGTTGCTTCTTCCCTGACGTCAGTGCGCCAGGGGTATATAAGATGCAGCTGACGCCATTTTCTTCAGTCTTTCTTGCAGCGCGGTGCCCGAAGCAAAAGCAGTTCACAAGTGCCAGTCAGCCGACTCCTGAGATTTTCAATTCGAATTTCAGAACCGAAGTCTTCATTAAAGCTAAGTACCCTGTTGGGAAACTTTTTCTTGCCTCAGACGGATGTCAGTAAAAGTTAATAATTGTATTTCTTGTGGGAAGCAAATACCTCATAAGGATTTTCATTCTTACTGTATTCCATGCCTAGGCCCAGACCGCGACGTCACTAGGTGTCGGTTTTGTGCTAGATTTAACAAGCGCATTATTAAACGTCGGTTTGACTTTGCTCGCCATTACTTTGGCCGAAGGTTCAATTATACCATGCCATTTGAACAACCGATGACTGGAATACACAAAAAATGCAAAGGCAAGGATAAGGACAGGCATCTGAGGCCCAAAACTGACAATGAAGCCTCTTCTAGGCCATTCGCCGGTTCTCAGTGAGGTGCTTTCGCAGCCCCTGACACCTGCTACCTCAGAGCCACAGGTCACCTCCGACTCCCATGTGGAGATGTCTAGGC
This sequence comes from Protopterus annectens, assembly GCF_019279795.1. Taxonomy (NCBI): domain Eukaryota; kingdom Metazoa; phylum Chordata; order Ceratodontiformes; family Protopteridae; genus Protopterus; species Protopterus annectens. Next base: position 1,195,323,052 of record NC_056741.1, read on the forward strand.
CTCTGGAAACTCAGGGTATTGGGCCAGCAACTAACCCCTCAGATGGGTCCGGAGCCGCTCAGCAGGCATCGGCTTCTGAGGGTGTTTTCAGACCTTCACAACTTACCATTAAATCTACAGCCAAGTCTAAAACTCCATTAAAGACAAAGAAGCAAGTAGAGCATTCACCTGGACAGGCCTCCATGCCTAAAAAACAGATGCTTAAAATGGACGAAGACTTAATTACTCTGATCAGGGGTTCCCATCCCCCTCCAGATAAAAGGCCCAGGCAGGATACAGACGATGATCCCTCTGACCAGGTTTCCATTTCTTCTGATTCCTCTTCAGACCAGGGATACTCTGTACCTCCGTATGAGGACTCTGATGCTGAAGAAATCAATTCCTTCAGCCTCTCCTCCTGAGGATTACTCTTTTGGGGAAACTTTACATACCATGAGGGAGCATTTCCATTGGGAGGGTCAGGATTACTCAGAATCCAAGAAAAGGCTCAGAGACTTTCTTTTATTGCCTCAGCACAGGCCCCTTGCTATTCCGCCAGTGTTAGATATTGTGGATGATGTGTTCTCTGAATCCAGTTTAAATCCTGATTCTTTGCCCCCTGCTCCAGTCAAGCCAGACAGGTACTACAGAGTCCCTGACTCTCACAAATTTCTTTATAAAAACCCTGTTGCTGACCCAGAAACTATTTCCCAGGGTCTCAAAGGGGGGTAAAGGCTTCCACAGCTAAAAATCCAGTTCCCTCTGACTGGGATTCTAGAGCATTAGACAGATGGGGGAAGAAAGTTTACACTTTTGCAACTTTAGCAGTGAGGGCTTTAAATTGCCAGTTTCACATGCTTAAATACCAACAATACAAGTTCAGAACATCCTAACTGTAAGGAAATGCAGGATTTATTGCATGCATCTGAACAAGTGGGAAAACATACTCTGCAATGTGGTTTTGATTCATTAGAGGCTTCTTGTAGAGCAGCAGTTATAGGATATGTGATACAAAGGCATGCTTGGTTAAAAGAACAAGGTTTCCTGATCATGTTAAGGCAAAATTATTGGATGCTCCTTTACAGCAGGATATTTTATTTGGTGTTAAGGCAGAAGAGGTATTAAAGAAAATGGAGGATAAGGCAAAATCTATGCAAACAGTGAAGGATTTAGCAGAAATTGGCCCTCCAAAAATTGGTCCTTTCCAGTGTTAGACAGACCACAAAGAGGCAGATACAGACGCCCAAGAGGCAGGTCTCAGCCCCAAGGCTCTTACAGACCATGACAGTGGGGTGATTCAACCCCAAAAGGAGGGGAAGACAAGTCACAACCTTATAGGAAACAGTCCCAATGACTTCCCCCTTCAAATGCCAAGCACTTACCTTTTGGAAGCTCCCTTAGGGGGAAAACTAGCACTTTTTTCACAAAATTGGCTTACAATCACCGAAGACAAATGGGTTCTGAATATTGTCTCAAGGTTACAGGTTCCACTTTCACACTCTACCAAGGCTAAAAGGAATGCCAGACCTGCCACCAAATCAATGGGCAGAGGCACAAAAACAAATTACAGCCCTCATGGACATGAGAGCTATTCAGAAAGTGCCACAACAAGAACAAGGACAAGGATTTTACTCAAGACTTTTCCTGGTCCCCAGAAAGGACAAAGCCTGGAGACCCATACTAGACCTTTCTACTCTAAATACTTACCTGGATTTTCCGAAATTCAAAATGTTGACTCTTCAGCAGCTTCTTCCCACGCTGGGCAAGAAGGCTTGGCTTGTTACTTTGGACCTCAAAGAGGCATACCTGCATGTCCTTATCAGACAAAATATGCATTACCAATTCTCTGCACTGCCCTTTGGCCTATCTACTGCGCCCAGGGTCTTCACAAAATGCATGGCACCAGTAATTGCATTTTGCAGACAAAAAGGAATTCAAATATGTCCATACTTGGACAACTGCCTTATTCAAGCAGAGAGCAAGGACATTCTTCTACAGCATCTGGCATTTGTAAAAAGATTGCTAATTTGCCTAGGGTACACAGTAAACGAAAAGAAGTCAAAACTAGTGCCCTCACAAGAGATAATATTCCTGGGTGTCAGCTTAAATACAACGGCCCAGATGGCTTATCTCATGCCAGACAAGCAAAGACAACTGACTCAGTACTTTCAATTGATGGCAACTAAAACCCAACTCCTTGCAAGAAAAATTCTGCAGGCCTTTGGGTTCATGGCATCCTGCATACTACTAATACCATATGCCAGACTGCATATGAGGAAATTACATTGGTACCTAAAAAGTGTTTGGACTCATCACTGTCACAGTTTGGAAGCAGTAATACCACTTATTCCCTGCCTACAACAGGTGTTTCGATGGTGGGCACAGGCATGTCACCTCAACAAGGGACAGCCTTTCACTCTACCCACAGCTAGGCAGACACTAACAACAGATGCTTCAGATTACGCCTGGGGAGCACACATGGCAGGAAAATGTATTCAGGGCAAGTGGGCCTCAGACCAAATGCATCTTCACATCAATCAAAAAGAGATGCTAGCTGTACAAAATGCCCTAACAGCTTTCAAGAACCTTCTGCATCCAGGACAACTACTACTAAAGACAGACAACACCACAGTTATGTGGTACATAAACACGCAAGGGGGCACTCATTCTTATTCCCTCTGCAGACAAGCCCTGACCTTGTGGAACACAGCTCTAACCTATCAAGTTCATCTGCAAGCACAATTCCTGCCAGGAAAGAAAAATACTCTGGCAGACGTCTTTAGCAGAAACATCATGGATCCTCACGAGTGGAAATTAAATCCACAAGTATTCAGCATAACACAAAAATGGGGGAGCCCAGACATAGATCTTTTTGCCTCCCCAATGAATTGCCAACTACAGAATTTCTGCACAAGGACTTACCACACACAAGCATGGAAAGTGGATGCTCTCTTGTTCAGCTGGAAAAGCCTAAACGTTTATGCCTTCCCACCACTGCCTCTCCTTTCAAAGATACTCCTAAAAGCCAGATAAGAAAAGCCAAAAATGATCCTGATTGCCCCATACTGGCCACGCCAGCACAGGACCCAATCTTAAAGAGCTTGGCTCAAGGCTCATCATGGATTTTACCTCAAATTCCGCATCTTCTGACTCAACAAAACAACCAGATCCTGCACAGCCAGCTCAAAACCTTAAACCTGGCTGCATGGCAGATTCCTTAGTCAAGCAGACAACAGCTCTCTCTAAAGCTGTTATGGATGTCATTTTGGAGGCCAGGAGGCCTAACACCAGAAAATCCTATTCAGAAAAGTGGAAGAGATTCTGTGCCTGGAACCAGGCTCAAAGCTTTGACCCTCTTGTCCAAAATATTCCTCAGATATTACAATACTTAACTGAGATGCTGGACAAAGGCCTATCCTTTTCATCCATTAAGATCCACGCCTCTGTCGTCTCGGCTCATTATAACACAGATCCTCCTATTTTCTCTCATCCATTGCTAAAACAGTACCTCAGAGGGGCTAAAAACATAAGACCGTCCCGGAGAGCACCAACACCAACTTGGGACCTCAATTTTGTCTTGGAAAAACTAACTTTACCTCCTTTTGAGCCAGCCAATTCAGCAGAATTAAAATGTGTGTCAAGGAAAACTGCTCTGCTTCTGGCAATAACCTCAGCACGAAGAGTCTCAGAGTTACAGACACTAATGGCAATGGAGCCTTTCATCATTTTTCACCAAGGCAGGGTTTCTTTAAGAACAAACCCTTCATTTATGCCAAAGGTGGTCTCCAGTGTGGCTCTTAACCAAACTATTCACTTGCCAACTTTTTATCCAAATCCCCAGAATATAGGGGAGAGACTTCTGCATTCATTGGACATACACAGACAGCTATGTTTGTACTTGGACAAAACAAAAGCTTTCAGGGAAACTGAGCAATTGTTTGTAGCATATTCTGCAGGATCACAGGGAAAGGCTATTTCAAAGCAGACCATTTCAAAGTGGATAGGACACTATCCGTTTCTGCTACACACAGAATGTGAAAACTGTACCTAGCAACATTAGGCCACATTCCACCAGGGCAACAGCCACTTCAACTGCCTACCTTAGAGGAGTACGTACCAAAGATATCCTGGAACCTGCAACTTGGAGTTCAGTGCACACCTTTACCAAACATTATCACTTGCCTCTTTATTCTAAATCCAGAGCTGGTTTTGCCACTGCAGTGCTGCAGGGCCTCATAGCCACCCCAAATTCTTTATAGAACCAGCCACCCTACCTCAGCTTTGGGATTCAACCCAAGTGTAATGATTGCAGCAGTGAAACACTATGAACATAGTACAGTTTTGTACCTACCATAAATGTAGATGTTCAAGTGTATTCACTGCTGTAGTCCAGGTTACCCTCCCTCCATCCCCTCTTTCTTAGCTGGGACTTATCTATACCTTTCTACCCTATACTACCTATGTGGTGTATTTGCTGGTAACTGAAAGTTTTGGTTTTACTTTTTATGTATGTTTTATTAGCAATATGTATTGCCTACCTATTTGGGGGCACCTGACATCTGGGGCAAGAAAAACTGAAGAAAATGGCGTCGGCTGCATCTTGTATACCCCTGGCGCACTGACATCAGGGAAGAAGCGACAGCAACCGACGCCAGACCAACACTTTGGAACTCTGGCCGACTGCGGGACCGGCTGACGACAGGATAACCCAGGTGTAATGACTGCAGCCGTTAATACACTCGAACATCTACATTTATGGTAGGTACAAAACTGTACTTTTCTGGAAGTTCCAAAATTCAAGATGTTGACTCTACAGCAGCTACTGCCCATGCTGGGCAAGAAGGCTTGGCTCGTAACTTTGGACCTAAAAGAGGCATACCTGCATGTCCCAATCAGACAATCTTGCAGAAGATACCTCATATTCATAGCTGGCTCAATGCATTACCAATTCTCTGCACTTCCTTTTGGCTTATCTACTGCACCCAGGGTCTTCACAAAATGCCTGGCACCAGTAATTGCATTTTGCAGAGGAATTCAAATATATCCCTACTTGGATGACTGCCTAATTCAAGCAGAGAACAAAGACATTCTTCTAAAGCATCTGGCGTTTGTAAAAAGATTACTAACTGGCTTAGGGTACACAGTAAACAAAAAGAAATCAAAACTAGTGCCCTCTCAAGAGATAATATTCATGAGTGCAAGCTTAAATACAACTGCCCAGATGGCTTATCTCACGCCAGACAAACAAAAGCAACTGACTTCTTCAAGAAATTGGCAACAAAAACCCACCTATCTGCAAGGAAAATCCTGCAGGCCTTGGGTTTCATGGCATCCTGCATGCTACTAATTCCATATGCCAGACTGCATATGAGGAAACTACAATGGTATCTAAAAAGTGTTTGGACTCAGTATTGCCACAGCCTGGAGACAGTAATTGCACTCAATCCCTGCCTGCAAAAGGAGTTTCGATGGTGGGCAGTAGCCTGTCACCATAACAAGGGTCTGCCATTCAGTTTACCCACAGCCAGACAGACACTGACAACGGATGCATCAGATTATGCCTGGGGGGCCCATATGGCAGGAAAATGTATTCAGGGCACATGGCCTGCAAACCAGATGCATCTTCACATCAATCAAAAAGAGATGCTAGCTGTTCAAAATGCCCTGACAGCTTTCAAGGACCTGCTTCATCCAGGACAGCTACTGATAAATACAGACAATACTATGGTCATGTGGTACATAAAAAAGCAGGGAGGTACACATTCCTACCCCCTCTGCAGACAAGCAATGACCTTATGGGACACAGCATTGGCTTTTCAAGTTCACCTGCAAGCACAATTCCTGCCAGGAAAAACAAATACTCTGGCAGACGAATTAAGCAGAAACCTCATGGATCCCCATGAATGGAAACTGTATCCACAAGTCTTCAGCATGATAATAAGGAAATGGGGATGCCCAGACATAGATCTATTTGCCTCCCCTCACAACTGCCAATTGCAGAGATTTTGCACAAGAATTTATCACAAGCAAGCATGGAAAGTGGACGCCCTATCCTTCAGCTGGAAAAATCTAACAGGATATGCCTTTCCACCACTGCCTCTTCTTCCCGGGGTACTCCTAAAGGTCAGACAAGAGAAGCTAAAAATGATACTGATTGCATCAGACTGGCCACGCCAACACTGGTACCCGGTCCTAAAGAGCTTGTCTCAAGGTCCAGCATGGATATTGCCTCAAACTTCTCACTTGCTGACCCAACAAAACAATCAGATCTTACACAGCCAACTCAGGACCTTAAATATAGCAGCATGGTGGCTATTGTAGCCATTCAGAACACTCCTCTTTCAAAAGCTGTTATGGATCTTATCTTGGAGGCCCAGTACCAGAAAATCTTATGCAGAAAAATGGAAGAGATTCTGTGCTTGGAACCAGGAACAAGGCATTGACACGTGTGCACCAAATATCCCAAAGATTTTACAATACCTAACTGAAATGCTGAACAAAGGTCTTTCTTTCTCATCAATTAAGATTCATGCCACTGCCATATCAGCCCATTGCAACATGGAACCACCTATCTTTTCTCATCCTTTAATTAGGCAGTACCTCAGAGGGGCCAAAAACATTAGGCCTGCAAGGAGAGCACCAACTCCGGCCTGGAACCTCAGTTATGTTTTGGAAAAACTCACACTGCCTCCTTTCGAGCCAGCATCAACAGCAGATATAAAATTCTTATCCTGGAAAACAGCTCTACTCCTAGCAATAACCTCTGCAAGGTGAGTCTCGGAGTTACAAGCACTCATGGCTGTGGAACCTTTTATCATTTTTCATCCAGACAGGGTTTCTCTGAGGACAAAACCCTACATTTATGCCTAAGGTGGTATCCAGTGTGCCTAAGGTGGTATCCAGTGTGGCACTCAACCAAACCATTCACTTGCCTACCTTTTATCCAAATCCACAGAACAGGGGTGAGAAAATTCTGCATTCTTTGGACATACACAGGCAGTTACGCTTCTACTTGGACAGAACTAAAGCTTTCAGAACGACTGAGCAACTTTTAGGGTCATATGCTGCAGGATCACAAGGAAAGGCTATCTCAAAACAGATGGATAGGCCATTGCATCCATTTCTGCTATTCTCAACATGGCAAATCAGTGCCTAAGGGCATTAGGCCTCATTCCACCAGAGCACCAGAGCAGCAGAGGAGTACCAACCAAAGATATCTTAGAGGCTGCAACTTGGAGTTCACTGCACACTTTCACAAAGCACTACCTCTTACCTCTTTACTCTAAGTCCAGAGCAGGCTTTGCCACTGCAGTTCTGCAGGACCTCATAGCCTCTCCTAATCCTATTTAGCTCAGCCACCCATCCTCAGCTTTGGGATTCAACCCAAGAGTAATGACTGCAACAGTGAAACACGATGAACATAGTACAGTTGTGTTGTTGTGTCTTTCGGCTTTTCCCGGTTAGGGGTCGCCACAGTGGAACTCCGATCCGCTAATGATAGGCAGTTGATTTTTACGTACCGAGTTGCACATAGTACAGTTGTGTACCTACCATAAATGTAGATGTTTGAATGTATTCACTGTTGCAGTCCAGGTTACCCACCCACCATCCCCCTTCTCTTTGCTGGAACTTATCTGCACTACTCTGTCCTATACAACCTATTTGGTGTATTTGCTTGTAGATAAAGGAAATTTTATTTTTGTGCATGCATTTTTATTGGCATATTTTTCAGCCTACCAATTTGGGGACACCTGACATCTGTGGCAAGAAAAACTGAAGAAAATGGCGTTGGCTGCATCTTTTATACCCTTGGTGCATTGACGTCAGGGAAGAGGCGACAGCAACCGACGCCAGACCTAGACTTTGGAATTCTGGCCGACTGAGGCTAGCCTGCCAGCAGGATAACCCAAGAGTAATGACTGCAACAGTGAATACACTCGAACATCTACATTTATGGTAGGTACACAACTGTACTGTCTCTCAATCCCAAGGTGGCAGAAAAGGTTTTTCATCGCTGGGGCCAGCCTTGCTGCACCATATTTGTATCTCCCATGAACAACAATTGCAGCAGCTGCTTTGCCCTGGTCCCCCTTCCAGGGGAGTTCCCGGGAGACCCTATCCTGCACAGTTGGCCCTCCGGACGTCTGTTCACCTTTCACCCATTTCCATTAATTCCTCAATTTCTAAAGAAATTGATCAGGTTGAAGTGCAAGGTAATCCTCCTTGCTCCTTTCGGGCCTCAAAAGGTTTTGTTCCCTTTTCTTTGGCCTTATCTGATTTAGCGACCGTGGGCTCTGGATCCAGAGCTGCTGTCCCATCCAGAGGGACTAGTTCACACAAACCTTCAAAACCTCAAGCTCATGGCTTGGCTTCTCCAGTTCTATTGATTGTCAGGCATAATAATCTTTCTTCACCAGTTTGTAGAGTTCTGTTGGTCTCCCATAAACCTTCCATCAGAAAACTTTACAATAGTAAACAGAAACGATTTTTCTACTGTGCTCATGATAAGAGCCATAGCTACTTCAATAGCATTTCATTCGAAGGCATTCATGGATGAAATTTGTGCAACAGTGACATGGGCTACCCCACATACCTTTATTCCTCATTACAAATTGGGTTTGGTTTCTAGGGGAAGAGGGTCATTTGGTTGTATGGTGCTCAGAAATATCCTTCCATGAATCCTCCCAAGATTTAAGGTAGCTGGGAACACTGCCTCATATGTTAAGGATTATACGAAGATTGACAACATGTGATAGATAGTTAGTTATGTACTTACCATGACATTGTCTGTGTTGCCCATATTCATTTATCCTTAGCTCCCCACCCTCCATTCAGACCTCTTGGTGGAACTAATTATCATCCAAGATGTTCATCATGATGTTCTTCATTCCACATTGCTGCAGTCCTAACTATTGGGTAGTCCGCTGTCCAGTCGGCCCGAATACCAAAGTATATGGCTGACGTCGGTCAGGGCGCATTAGACTGACGTCAGTACGTCAGGGTACCAATGCGCATGACCGACGTCATATCCTCAGTCTTTTTTGCCGCATGGTCCGATGCAGAAGCAATTTTGCGAGTGCAGGTTGGCGTTCTGAAAGTTTCTGAAGCCAGAGTTTCAGACCGAATCAAAGTTGGCTAAGTACCCGTTGGGGAATATTTTGTTTTTTTCTTGCCTCTGTATTTAACCGGATGTCAGAAAAAGTGAATAACTGTATTTCTTGTGGGAAACAGATACCTCATAGGGATTACCATACTTTGTGTATACCTTGTTTAGGGCCTGAGCACGGCGTTGTTGGATGCGCTCTTGTGCTAGATTTAACAACGCACTATTAAGAGCGGTTAGACTGTGCCAGGTTAGTGTTTGGGAAGCGTTGTAATTATAAAATGCCGTCGGATGCTCCGGCCGCTTCGCTAAAAAGCAAGGATAAAGCAGCAAAGCCTAGAGTGGAGGAACCGACAGTCCCAGGCGTCGGTTCTTTAGAAGGCTCTGTGGAGCGGAGGTTTTGCCAGGTGTTTCTTTGGAGTCTCAGGGAGAGACTTTACTGTTACAGGATGTATCCTCTCAGGAAGTAGGCCAGGCTGAGGGCTTCTCAGGTGGCTGTTCTTCCCTCTCTTCCTAAGGTGGTCAGAGCCTCCCCTTCTGTTTCCAAGGCTTCTTTGAGGGGCAGGCCGAGTTTTGCTTCAGTGGGGGTTTCTCCTAGTACTTCAGGGTCTTTGCCTAAGAAACATATGCTTAAAATGGCAGAGGATTTGATTACTATGATAAGGGTTCTATGCCCCTCCTGATAAGAGGCCTAGGGTGGAGTCTGAGTTTGAGAGTTTTGAGCAATGCTCGGAGGCTTCTGAGTCTTGACTGAAGACTTGCAGGAGTACCCTCCTTACTTTGATTCTGATGTGGATGATTCTACTCCTTCAGCTTCCCCTCCTGAGGATTTTTCATTTTCAGAGACTCTGCATTCCATGAGGGAGCATTTTAAATGGGAAGGTCAAGATTTCTCTGATTCCAGGAAAAGGCTTAGGGAATTCTTGTTTTTACCCCAGCACAGGCCTTTAGCTATACCTCCTGTTTTGAATGTAGTGGAAGATGTTTTTGCAGAGGCTTCCCTGAATCCGGATTCTTTGCCTCCTGCCCCAGTTAAACCGGATAGGTATTATAGGGTGCCTGAAGCTCATAAGTATCTTTTAAGAGTCCTAGGGCAGACCGAAACTATCTCTCAGGGGCCTAAAGGTGTGAAGGCCTCAGTTGTTAAAAATCCTGTCCCTCCTGATAAAGAGGCAAGGGCTTTGGATAGATGGGGAAAGAAAGTGTATACTTCTTCCACTTTAGCCATGAGGCGTTGAATTGTCAGTTTCACATGTTAAAATATCAGAATTACCTTCTTTCACAGTTGAAATCTAAGGTGGATACTCTGGCGGAAGGTATTGAGTGTAAAGAGTTGCAGGATTTAGTTCATGTGTCTGAACAAGTGGGTAAACATTCCTTGCAATGTGGTTTTGATGCTGTGCAGGCCTCCTCCAGGGTGGCTGCCACTGGTTCTGTTCTTCGTAGGCACGCCTGGTTGAGAGATCAGAACTTAGCTGAGCATGTTAAGACAAGGATTTTGGATGCTCCTTTACAGTCTGATGTGTTGTTTGGTTCGCCTGTGGAAGCAGTTTTAAAGAAGATGGAGGACAAGGCTAAGTCTATGCAAACTGTTAAGGATTTTTTGCAGGTGCAGCCTCCGAAGTTTAGTAGAAATTGGCCTGTTAAGGGATGGACTTATCCTGCTTATGATTCCCAGTCTAGGGGTAGGTCTAGACGTAGTAGGGGCAGAGCTCAAGGTGCTTTTAGGCCTAGGGCAGGGAGTTCACCTGCTCAGACTTCTGGTGAGGGCAGGGGTCAGTCCTTTCGTAAGCAGACCCAATGACCTGCCTTTTCAGCTGCCAGTACCTTCTCGCCTGGCGGCACCTCTAGGAGGAAGACTGTCTCTTTTCAAAGAAAATTGGGATTTCATTACCCAAGACAAATGGGTTCTGGATATCATTCACCACGGTTACAGGTTTTATTTCCATACCTTGCCTCCTTTCAAAGGCATGCCAGACATTCCTCCTCTACAAAGACAAGAGGCTCACAAGCAAATTTCTCAGTTACTCCACATAGGGGCCATTCAGCCGGTTCCTGTGCCAGAAAGGGGCCTAGGATTTTATTCTCGAATGTTCCTAGTACCAAAGAAGGGGAACACGTGGAGACCAATTTTGGATTTATCTATCCTCAACACTTATCTGGACATTCCCAAGTTCAAAATGTTGACGTTACAACAGCTTTTACCTCTGCTGGGCAAGGATCACTGGATGGTAACTTTAGATCTCAAGGAAGCTTACCTTCATGTGCCTATAAGACTAAGTTGCAGAAAGTATCTGCGTTTCGAGCTGGAAATTCTCATTATCAGTTCTCTGCATTGCCCTTTGGCTTATCTACTGCCCAGAGTATTCACAAAGGTTCTGGCTCCAGTGATAGCTTATTTCAGGCTAAAGGAATTCAAATCTATCCTTACTTGGACGATTGCCTGATTCTGGCTCAAGAAAAGGAAGACCTTCTACAGCATTTGGAATATGTCATAGCAGTGCTAAGATGCCTAGGGTATTCTGTGAGCGAAATAAAGTCCAGTCTAGTACCCTCTCAAGACATGTGCTTTCTGGGTGTGAGACTGAATACAGCAGCCCAGATGGCCTTTTTAACCCCGGACAAACAAAAGAATCTTTCCAGTTACTTCCATCAACTATCTCTTCAGTCCGGGCTGACTGCAAGGACAGTCCTTCAAGCCTTAGGGTTCATGGCATCTTGTATTCTGGTGCTTCCCAATGCCAAACTGCATATGAGGAAGCTACAATGGTATCTCAAAAATGTGTGGACACAGCACTGCCAGGATTTGGACACTGTCATTCAAATAATACCTTGCATTCAAAAGGAATTTTTGTGGTGGGCTCAGGAATGTCACCTAAACAAGGGACTCTCTGTGACCCGGCCAGAGGCGAGTCAAATTCTAACGACAGATGCCTCAGACATTGCTTGGGGAGCTCATCTCAATGGAAAGTGGATACACGACAAGTGGCCTGCCAGACTACAGCATCTACATATCAACATGAAGGAGATGTTAGCAGTCCAGTTTGCATTAATGGCTTTCAAGGAGTTACTTCTTCCAGGGCAGGTGTTGATTCTAACAGACAACACAACTGTCATGTGGTACATCAACAAACAAGGGGGAACACATTCTTACCCATTGTGCAGGCAAGCAATGATTTTATGGGAGACTGCGCTAAGCTTGCAACTAACTCTTCAGGCAAGGTTTCTGCCGGGAGCACAGAACTCCTTAGCAGATGTGTTAAGCAGACAAATCATGGATCCCCACGAGTGGAAACTGGATCTTCATGTATTTCAAAAGTTGACAGTGTCCTGGGGAACTCCAGACATAGATCTGTTCGCTTCTCCACTAAACCACCAGCTGCCAAAGTTTTGCACAAAAAGGTTTCATCACACAGCCTGGAAAGTGGATGCTCTTTCTTTCAGTTGGAAAAATCTTCATGTGTATGCGTTTCCACCTCTGCCTCTTCTTCCAAAGGTGCTTTTAAAGGTCTGACAAGACAAGCCAAGGATGATTTTAATAGCTCCAGATTGGCCTCGGCAGCACTGGTACCCATTACTGAGGGGTCTGGTACAGAAGCCTCCATGGCCTTTACCCTTGATTCCACATCTGTTGTCTCAGAAGGAAGGTCGTCTGCTCAATGTCAAGCTTCACTCTCTTCATCTAACAGCTTGGCATATTCTGTTTTGAAAGACAGCAGGTCTCAACTTCCTCAACAAGTTTTAAATGTGATTATGGAAGCCAGAAGACCTAGTACAAGGAAAGTGTACGCAGAAAAATGGAAGAGATTTTTATTTTGGACTGCAGCGAAGAATTTGGAGATTTCAGAGCCTAATTTGAGTGTGGCTCTTCAATATCTTACTGAATTATTGGACAAAGGTTTGTCTTTCTCTTCCATTAAGATTCATGCTGCAGCAATTTCAGCTCACTATGATTGTGACCCACCATTGTTTTCACATCCTTTGTTCAAGCAATTTCTTAGAGGGGCGAAGAATATAAGACCCCCACGTAGAGCTCCTACTCCTGCTTGGGATCTCAATTTTGTGTTGGAGAAACTTACTCTACAACCTTTTGAGCCTGCAGCTACTGCTGAACTGAAATATTTGTCATGGAAGACAGCTTTTTTGTTGGCCATTACTTCTGCAAGAAGGGTTTCTGAGTTACAGGCCCTTATGGCGGTTGAGCCTTTTTTGATTTTTCATAAGGATAGGGTATCATTACGTACTAATCCTTCCTTTATGCCTAAAGTGGTTTCTAGTGTGGCTTTAAACCAAACTATTCATTTGCCTACGTTTTATGCAGATCCCCAAAATAAAGGGGAAAAGATTTTGCACACTTTAGATGTACACAGGCAATTGCGTTATTATTTGAGCAGGACTAAGGATTTTAGGCAGTCTCAGCAGTTGTTTGTTTCTTTTGCTTTGAGTTCTCAGGGCAAGCCTGTGTCAAAACAAACTATTTCTAGGTGGATTGGGTTTTGTATTGCATTTTGTTATTCCCATCATGGCAAGGAGATTCCAGCTGGGATTAGGCCTCATTCCACTAGGGCTACTGCCACTTCAACAGCTTTTTTAAGGGGTTTGGCATCTAAGGATATTTTGGAGGCAGCTACTTGGAGTTCAGTGCATACTTTCTCTAAGCATTACCACCTTCCTCTCTACTCTAAGTCTAGGGCTGGTTTTGCCACAGCTATTTTGCAAGGCATGCTATCAGCTCCTGCTTCCTTATGATTTGCCAGCCTCCCTTACCTCTGCTTTGGGATTCTACCCAATAGTTAGGACTGCAGCAATGTGGAATGAAGAACATAGTACAGTTTTGTACCTACCATAAATGTAGATGTTCGAGGATCCACATTGCTGCAGTCCAATTTACTCCCTCCTTCCCCTCTGTGTTTAGGGGTGGTTGTGTAGGTGAGGTTATATTCTGCTAATTTTGTATATTTTGTATATATATATATATATATATTTTGGTGCAGATATGTTGGGAGTTTTTGGTTTTTGGCCTTATCTTTTCAGGGTCTTCTGACATCTGGGGCAAGAAAAGACTGAGGATATGACGTCGGTCATGCGCATTAGTACCCTGACGTACTGACGTCAGTCTAATGCGCCCTGACCGACGTCAGCCATATACTTTGGTATTCGGGCCGACTGGACAGCGGACTACCCAATAGTTAGGACTGCAGCAATGTGGATCCTCGAACATCTACATTTATGGTAGGTACAAAACTGTACTTTACCCTGCTGCAGTCATCACACTTGGGTTATCCTGCCGTTAGGCGGTCCCGCAGTCGGCTAGAGTTCCAAAGTCTTGGTCCGGCGTTGGTTGCTGTTGCTTCTTCCCTGACATCAGTGCGCCAGGGGGGTATATAAGAGGCATCCGATGCCATTTTCTTCAGTCTTTCTTGCCGCGCGGTGCCCGAAGCAGAAGCAGTTCGCAAGTGCCGGTCGGCCGACACCTGAGATTTTCGAATCGTATTTCAGTCCGAGTCTTTAATAAAGCTAAGTACCCTGTTGGGGAACCTTTTCTTGCCTCAGTCCGATGTCAGAAAAAGTTAACAATTGCATTTCTTGTGGGAAGCAAATACCTCATAAGGACTTCCATTCTTATTGTATTCCTTGCCTAGGCCCAGACCACGACGTCACAGGTTGTCGGTTTTGTGCTTGGTTTAATAAACGAACTATCAAACGCCGTTTTGACTTCGCACGACATTACTTTGGTAGGAAATTTAATTATATCATGCCGTCGGAGCAGCCGACGACCGGCATGCATAAAAAACGCAAGGATAAGGACAGGCAGCCTAGGACCAAGCCAGACACCGAGGCCTCTGCTGGGCCTGTCGCCGGTTCTCCGGTTTTCAGTGAGGTGCCTACGCAGCCCCTGATGACCGCAAAATTGGAACCCCAGACAGCTGCGAATTCTCAACAGTGTACTAGGCCGTCGCAGCCATCTTCATTAGGCCCTTCCGACACCGGAACAGAAGGAGATTCCCTGTGCAGTAGAAACACCTTCGGTTGCAGAAGGTGTCTTCAGACTGACTACACTCACCATTAAGTCTTATGCTAAGCTTAAAACTCCATTAAAACCAAAACAGACTGCACATCAGTCTACAGTTCAAGGCCCCATGCCTAAGAAACAGATGCTTAAGATGGCTGAAGATTTAATTACCCTAATCAGGGGTTCCCATCCCCCTCCAGGTAAAAGACCAAGACAAGAGGAGGAATATGCTTCCTCTGACCAGGTTTCAATTTCCTCAGATTCTTCTGAGGAACAGGATTACACTTTTCCCCCTTATGAAGACTCTGATGCTGAAGAGACTATTCCCTCAGCATCTC
This sequence comes from Protopterus annectens, assembly GCF_019279795.1. Lineage (NCBI taxonomy): Eukaryota > Metazoa > Chordata > Ceratodontiformes > Protopteridae > Protopterus > Protopterus annectens. The sequence goes on from NC_056741.1 coordinate 1,195,338,485, forward strand.
CCCCTGAAGACTACTCCTTTGGGGAAACTTTACACACCATGAGGGAACATTAACTCAGGGAAGGACAGGACTACTCTGATTCAAAGAAAAGGCTCCGAGAGTTTCTTTTCCTACCCCAGCGACCACTTGCTATCCCTCCAGTTTTAGACATTGTAGATGATGTTTACTTAGAGTCTAGTCTAAATCCAGACTCTCTACCGCCTGCTCCAGCCAAACCAGACAGATACTGCAGAGAACCTGACTCACACAAATTCCTTTATAAAAGCCCTGTGGCTGATCCAGAAACAATTTCCCAGGGTCCCAAAGGGGCTAAAGCTTCTATGGCTAAAAATCCTGTACCCTCTGAAAGGGATTCCAGAGCCCTAGATAGATGGGGAAAGAAGATATACACCTCAGCAACTCTGGCCATGAGAGCATTAAATTGTCAGTTTCACACACTGAAATATCAGCAATTCCTAATGTCTCAATTAAAACAAAAAATGAGCACACATTCTGAACAGTCTGAATTCAAGGAAATGCAGGATCTGTTGCATGCAGCTGAACAGGTGGGCAAACATACTTTACAATGTGGATTTGATTCATTGGAAGCTTCATGTAGAGCAGCTGTTACTGGGTCTGTCATACGTAGACATGCGTGGTTAAAAGAACAAACCCTACCTGATCATGTTAAAGCAAAATTATTGGATGCACCTTTACAGCAGGATGCCTTATTTGGTGTCAAAGCAGAAGAGGTTTTAAAGAAAATGGAGGATAAGGCAAAGTCTATGCAGACGGTCAAGGATTTTTTACAGGTACAGCCCCCTCGTTTCAGCAGAAATTGGCCAACAAAAAACTGGTCCTTTCCAGCTTCTGACAGATCACAGAGGGGCAAATACAGACACCCAAGGGGCAGAGGTCAGTCCCAAGGCCCTTACAAACCTCGCCAATGGGGTACTGCTACCCAGAAGGGAGGAGAAGACAGGACGCAAGCTAGCAGAAGACAAACACAATGACTCAACCCTCAAATTACCAAGCAAATCTCTCTTGGCAGCTCCTTTGGGAGGAAAATTAGCACTTTTTGCAGACAACTGGCACATCATCACAAAAGACAAATGGGTCCTAAACATGGTCTCACAAGGATACAGATTCCACTTTCATTCCTTGCCAAGGATAAAAGGAATGCCAAACCTGCCACTGAATCAATGGGCAGAAGCACAAAAACAAATTACAGCTCTCATGGACATGAGAGCCATTCAACAGGTACCTACACACGAGCAAGGACAAGGATTTTACTCGAGACTCTTTCTGGAAAGGATAAAGCATGGAGACCCATTCTGGATTTTTCAATTCTGAACACTTATCTGCAAGTACCAAAATTCAAGATGCTAACGCTACAGCAGCTTCTTCCCATGCTGGGCAAGAAGGCTTGGCTAGTAACGTTGGATCTCAAGGAGGCATACCTGCATGTCCCTATCAGACAAAATTGCAGAAGATACCTCCACTTCATTGCAGGTTCAACCCATTATCAGTTCTCTGCACTGACCTTTGGCTTATCTACTGCACCCAGGGTCTTCACAAAATGCCTGGCACCAGTAATTGCATACTGCAGACAAAGAGGAATTCAAATATACCCATACCTGGATGACTGCCTTATTCAAGCAGAAAGCAAGGACATTCTTTTAAAGCATCTGGCATTTGTCAAACACCTTCTAAGTTGCCTAGAGTACACAGTAAACGAAAAGAAATCAAAACTAGTGCCCTCACAAAACATAATATTCCTGGGTGCTAGCTTGAATACAACAGCCCAGGTGGCTTATCTCACACCAGACAAGCAACAACAGCTGACTCAATACTTCAAAATAATGGCAACAAAGACCCAACTCCCTGCAAGAAAAATTCTGCAGGCCTTGGGATTCATGGCATCTTGCATACTACTAATACCATTTGCAAAACTGCATATGAGGAAATTACAGTGGTACCTGAAAAGCGTATGGACTCAGCACAGCCACAGCTTAGAAACAATGATACCACTCATTCCCTGCCTTCAACAGGAGTTTCTTTGGTGGGCACAGGCATGTCACCTCAACAAGGGCCAGCCTTTCACCTTACCCACAGCCAGGCAAACTTTAACAACAGATGCATCGGACTATGCCTGGGGAGCACACATGGCAGGACAGTACATTCAGGGCACACATGGCAGGACAGTACATTCAGGGCAAATGGACTACAGATCAAAGGCATCTGCATATCAATTAAAAAGAAATGCTACCAGTACAGAATGCCCTGACAGCCTTCAAGGACCTCTTACACCCAGAACAACTAATGATAATGACGGACAATACCACAGTAATGTGGTACATTAACAAGCAAGGGGTCACACATTCCTACCCCCTGTGCAGGCAAGCAATGACCTTGTGGAACACAGCACTGTCTCAGCAAGTTCAACTACAAGCACAATTCCTGCCAGGAAAGAAAAACACATTGGCAGACGACCTAAGCAGAAACATCATGGATCCTCACAAGTGGAAACTAGATCCACAAGTATTTGCAATGATAACTCAAAAATGGGGACGCCCAGACTTAGATCTGTTTGCCAACCCCCAAAACTACCAACTTCAAAAATTTTGCACAAGGATATTCCACCCACAAGCTTGGAAAGTGGATGCCCTCTCATTCAGTTGGAAAACATTAACAGTGTATGCCTTTCCTCCGCTGCCTCTTCTAGCAAAGGTACTGCTGAAAGTCAGATTAGAGAGGCCACAAATGATACTCATTGCACCAGACTGGCCACGCCAGCACTGGTATCCAATTCTAAGGAACATGGCCCACGGCCCACCATGGATTTTACCACAAATTCCTCACCTGCTCACCCAGCGAGACAATCAGATTCTACACAGCCAGCTCAAGACTTTAAACCTGGCTGCATGGCAAATTACCTAAACAACCAGCCAACACCTCTATCCAAAGCTGTTATGGATGTTATTCTGGAGGCCAGGAGCCCTAGCACCAGGGAAACCTATTCAGACAAATGGAAAAGATTTTGTGCCTGGAACCAGGCTAAAGGCCAAAATCCCCTTGATCCAAATATTCCTCAGATTCTACAATATTTAACTGAGATGTTGCACAAAGGACTTTCCTTTTCATCTGTTAAGATCCACGCCTCAGCAATTTCAGCCCTTTACAACACGGATCCTCCTTTATTTTCACACCCACTCCTAAGACAGTACCTCAGAGGGGCTAAGAACATAAGACCGCCCAGGAGAGCACCAACACCTACTTGGGATCTCAACTTTGTTCTGGAAAAGCTTACACTGCCGCCCTTTCAACCAGCTTTTTCAGCCGATTTAAAATTTCTTTCATGGAAAACTGCCCTGCTGCTAGCAATAACTTCAGCTAGAAGAGTCTCAGAGCTACAGGCACTAATGGCAGTGGAGCCTTTCCTCATTTTTCATCAAGACAGAGTCTCTCTACGAACTAACTCTTCCATTATGCCAAAGGTGGTATCCAGTGTGGCCCTAAACCAAACCATTCATTTGCCCACTTTTTTTTCCAAATCCCCAGAACAAAGGAGAAAGACTCCTGCACTCTTTGGACATTCACAGGCAATTACGTTACTACTTGGATAAAACTAAGGCTTTCAGAAAATCTGACCAGCTCTTTGTAGCCTATGCTGCAGGATCACAAGGAAAAGCTATCTCAAAACAGACCACTTCAAAATGGATAGGACATTGCATACGTTTCTGCTACACGCATCATGGGAAACTGGTACCTGCTAACATTAGGTCCCACTCCACCAGGGCTACAGCTACATCAGCAGCCTTTCTCAGGGGGGTGCCAACCAAGGATATTCTGGAAGCTGCAACTTGGAGTTCAGTGCACACCTTCACCAAAAACTATCACTTGCCTCTATATTCTAAGACTAGAGCTGGTTTTGCCACTGCAGTTTTGCAGGGCCTACTAGCTTCTTCTAATCCTGTTTAACACCACCACCCATCCTTAGCTTTCGGATTCAACCCAAGTGTGATGACTGCAGCAGGGTAACACGATGTACATAGTACAGTTTTGTACCTACCATAAATGTAGATGTTTGAGTGTTCACCCTGCTGCAGTCCAGGTTACCCTCCCTCCATCCCCTCTGAACTAACTAGACTTATCTATACCTTTCTATCCTGTACAACCTCTGTGGTGTATTTGCTTGTGACTGAAGGTTTTGTTTTATTTTTATATGTATATTTTTATATAGCAATATGTATTGCCTACTTATTGGGGGCACCTGACATCTGGGGCAAGAAAAACTGAAGAAAATGGCGTTGGATGCCTCTTATATACCCCTGGCGCACTGACGTCAGGGAAGAAGCGACAGCAACCGACGCCAGACCAAGACTTTGGAACTCTGGACGACTGCGGGACCGCCTGACGGCAGGATAACCCAAGTGTGATGACTGCAGCAGGTTGAACACTCGAACATCTACATTTATGGTAGGTATAAAACTGTATTTTGTGTTTTTTCATATATGACACCAGATATGGTCTCTATAAAGGTGTTAGAATTATATTTTGTGTCTTTTTTTAGCTGCAAACTCCATCTGAGGTAAGTTGGAGAGGAGCTTTCTGGGTAGGACTTAAGCTCTAGAGTCCTTTTGGTTCTCAAAGGCTGTAGTAACAGCCGAGTTGGTTCCAATAGTTAGAACCGAACCCATATGTATGTTGAGGATAAATGAAGATGGACAGCACAGATGGAACATTATGGTAAGTACATAATTTCTTTATCATATGTTGTCAGTCTTCATTCATTCTTAAATGATGGGTTCTGTTCTGACATCTCAGAGCCGACTTGGCCATTATACAAAGCTTGCACCAGCCAAAACCTCTTGAGCTAAGGCTCTACCCACAATGTCCCTCTTCCCATTATTTCAGATCATGTTTGCCGCGTAGAAGATTTGACATGTCAGCCGATGCTCTCAGCTAAGTGCTTTAAAATTCTATTTATCGATGTTCTTCGTGTTTCACTGTTGCAGTCATTACATTTGGGTAATCCTGCTGCCAGGTTGCCCTCAGTCGGCCTGAATTCCAAAGTCTTGGGTCTTGCGTCGGTTGCTGTCGCCCCTTCCCTGACATCAGGTCGTCAGGGGTATAAAAGATGCAGCCTAAGCCATTTTCTTTAGTCTTTCTTGCCGCACGATGCCCGAAGCAGTTCGCAAGTGCCAGTCGGACAACTCCTGAGATTTTCATGTTAGAGTTTCAGATCCGAAGTCTTCATTAAAAGCCAAGTACCCCGTTGGGGAAACTTTTTTCTTGCTCCAGACCGATGTCAGAAAAAGTTAATAATTGTATTTCTTGTGGGAAGCAAATACCTCATAAGGTCTTTCATTCTTACTGTATTCCTTGCTTAGGCCCTGACCATGACATTTCAAGTTGTCGGTTTTGTGCTAGATTTAACAAACGCACTATTAAGCGTCGGTTCGATTTTGCATTACATTACTTTGGCCGAAGATTTAATTATATAATGCCGTCGGACCAGCCGGCAACCGGAGTGTACAAAAAACGCAAGGAAAAGGACAAGGCTAGGCATCCGAGGTCCAAAACCGACGATGAAGCCTCTACTAGGCCAGTCGCCGGTTCTCAGTGAGTCGCTTTCGCAGCCCCTGGCGCCCGCTACCTCAGAGCCACAGGCCGCTATTGACTCCCACATGGAGCCGAATTGGCCTCTGGATACTCAAGGTACTGGACACTCGGAAATCATTCCCTCAGATGGGTCCGGAGCCGCTGAGCAGGCATTGGCTTCTGAGAGTGTCTTCAGACCTACACAACTATTGTATTAAGCCATAGGGGGTTAAAGCTTCCACTGCAAAAAACCCTGTCCCTCTGATAGGGATTCTAGGGCTCTAGACAGATGGGGGAAAAAAGTCTACACTTCTGCTACTCTGGCTGTAAGGGCTTTACATTGTCAGTTTCATATGCTTAAATATCAGCAATATTTAATGTCACTGCTTAAACAAAAAATGTTGACAAATACTGAATGTTCAGATAACAAGGAATTGCAGGATTTATTGCATGCAACTGAACAAGTGGGAACGCATACTTTGCAATGTGGTTATGATTCACTGGAGGCCTCTTGCAGGGCCGCTGTTACAGGTTCTGTTATTAGAAGGCATGCTTGGTTAAAGGAGCAGAATCTGCCTGATCATGTTAAAGCAAAATTATTAGATGCACCATTACAGCATGATACTTTGTTTGGTACTAAAGCAGAAGAGGTGTTGAAAAAAATGGAGGATAAAGCAAAATCCATGCAGACAGTCAAGGATTTCTTACATGTACAGCCACCCAGGTTTAGCAGGAACTGGCCTTCTAAAAATTGGTCCTTTCCAGTGTCAGACAGACCACAAAGAGGCAGATACAGGCGTCCCAGAGGCAGATCTCAGCCCCAAGGCCTCATACAGGCCTAAACAATGGGGTGCTCCTACCTCCAAAAGCAGAGAAGACAAATCACAACCTTACAGGAAACAGTCCCAATGACTTCCCTCTACCAGTTTTCTTTTGACAGCCCCCTTAGAAGGAAAACTAGCACTTTTTTATCAAATTGGCAAATGGTTACCCAAGACAAATGAGTCCTGAACATAGTGTCCCAAGCCTACAGGTTCCATTTTCACACTCTACCAAGGTCAAAGGGCATGCCAGACCTGCCATACAATCAATGGGCAGAGGCACAAAAGCAAATTACAGCCCTCATGGACATGAGGGCCATTCAGCAAGTACCACAACAAGAGCAGGGGCATGGATTTTACTCCAGACTTTTCCTAGTACCCAGGAAGAACAAAACCTGGAGACCAATACTGGACCTGTCTATATTAAATACGTTTCTGGAAGTTCCAAAATTCAAGATGTTGACTCTACAGCAGCTACTGCCCATGCTGGGCAAGAGGGCTTGGCTCATAACTTTGGACCTAAAAGAGGCATACCTGCATGTCCCAATCAGACAATCTTGCAGAAGATACCTCAGATTCATAGCTGGCTCAATGCATTACCAATTCTCTGCACTGCCCTTTGGCTTATCTACTGCGCCCAGGGTCTTCACAAAATGCCTGGCACTATTAATTGTGTTTTGCAGACAAAAAGGAATTCAAATATATCCCTGCTTGGATGACTGCCTAATTCAAGCAGAGAACAAAGACACTCTTCTAAAGCATCTGGCGTTTGTAAAAAGATTACTAATTGGCCTAGGGTACACAGTAAATGAAAAGAAATCAAAACTAGTGCCCTCTCAAGAGATAATATTCCTGGGTGCAAGCTTAAATACAACTGCCCAGATGGCTTATCTCACGCCAGAGAAGCAAAAGCAACTGACTACTTACTTCAAGAAATTGGCAACAAAAACCCACTTATCTGCAAGGAAAATCCTGCAGGCCTTGGGTTTCATGGCATCCTGCATTCTGCTAATTCCATATGCCAGACTGCATATGAGGAAACTACAATGGTATCTGAAAAGTGTTTGGATTCAGCATTGCCACAGCCTGGAGACAGTAATTGCACTAATTCTCTGCCTACAACAGGAGTTTCGATGGTGGGCAGAAGCCTGTCACCACAACAAGGGTCTGCCATTCAGTTTACCCACAGCCAGAAAGACACTGACAATGGATGCATCAGATTATGCCTGGGGGGCCCATATGGCAGGAAAATGTATTCAGGGCACATGGCCTGCAAACCAGATGCATCTTCACATCAATCAAAAAGAGATGCTAGCTGTTCAAAATGCCCTGACAGCTTTCAAGGACCTGCTTCATCCAGGACAGTTACTGATAAAGACAAACAACACTACGGTCATGTGGCACATAAAAAGCAGGGAGGTAAACATTCCTACCCCCTGTACAGATAAGCAATGACCTTATGGGACACAGCATTGGCTTTTCAAGTTCACCTGCAAGCACAATTCCTGCCAGGAAAAACAAATACTCTGGCAGACGAACTAAGCAGGAACCTCATGGATCCCCACGAATGGAAACTGGATCCACAAGTCTTCAGCATGATAATAAGGAAATGGGGATGCCCAGACATACATCTGTTTGCCTCCCCTCACAACTGTCAATTGCAGAGATTTTGCACAAGGATTTATCACAAGCAAGCATGGAAAGTGGACGCCCTATCATTCAGCTGGAAAAATCTAACAGCATATGCTTTTCTCCCACTGCCTCTCCTTCCCAGAGTACTCCTAAAGGTCAAACAAGAGAAGTCAAAAATAATACTGATTGCACCAGACTGGCCACGCCAGCACTGGTACCCAATCCTAAAGAGCTTGTCTCAAGGTCCAGCATGGATATTGTCTCATACTTCTCACTTGCTGACCCAACAAAACAATCAGATCCTGCACAGCCAGCTCAGAACCTTAAATCTGGCAGCATGGCGGATAATGTAGCCATTCAGAACACTTATAGAAAATGTTCATAGATTAGTACTAGGCTAACTGCCCTTGCAAGGCATTTTAAGCCTAGCCAATTATCCCCTGTGAGATTCAAACCCTGTATGTTGTGTTTGTAAGGCAAACACCTTAACCATTAGGCCACCCTCCTCTTTCAAAAGCTGTTATGTATGTGATCTTGGAAGCCAGGAGGCTCAGTACCAGAAAATCTTATGCAGAAAAATGGAAGAGATTCTGTGCTTGGAGTCAGGAACAAGGCATTGACACGTCTGTACCAAATATACCTCAGATTTTACAATACCTAACTGAGATGCTGAACAAAGGCCTTTCTTTCTCATCAATTAAGATTCATGCCTCTGCCATTTCAGCCCATTACAATACGGAACCCACCTATCTTTTCTCATCCTTTAATAAGGCAGTACCTCAGAGGGGCCAAAAACATTAGGCCTCCAAGGAGAGCACCAATTCCGGCCTGGGACCTCAATTGTGTTTTGGAAAAACTCACACTGCCTCCTTTCGAGCCAGCATCAACAGCAGATATAAAATTCTTATCCTGGAAAACAGCTCTGCTTCTAGCAATAACCTCTGCAAGGCGAGTCTCGGAGTTACAAGCACTCATGGCTGTGGAACCTTTCATCATTTTTCATTCAGACAGGGTTTCTCTGAGGACAAACACTACATTTATGCCTAATGTGGTGTCCAGTGTGGCCCTCAACCAAACCAATCACTTGCCTACCTTTTACCCAAATCCACAGAACATGGATGAGAAAATTCTGCATTCTTTGGACATACACAGGCAGTTACGCTTCTACTTGGACAGAACTAAAGCTTTCAGAAAGACTGAGCAACATTTAGTGTCATATGCTGCAGGATCACAAGGAAAGGCTATCTCAAAACAGACTATTTCTAAATGGATAGGCAATTGCATCTATTTCTGCTATTTTCAACATGGTAAATCAGTGACTAAGGGCATTAGGCCTCATTCCACCAGAGCAGCAGCCACTTCAGCAGCCTTCCTCAGAGGAGTACCAACCAAAGATATCTTAGAGGTTGCAACTTGGAGTTCACTGCACACCTTTACAAAGCACTACCACTTGCCTCTCTACTCTAAGTCCAGAGCAGGCTTTGCCGCTGCAGTTCTGCAGGGCCTCATAGCCTCTCCTATTCCTGTTTAGCCCAGCCACCCATCCTCAGCTTTGGGATTCCACCCAAGAGTAATGACTGCAACAGTGAAACACGATGAACATAGTACAGTTGTGTACCTACCATAAATGTAGATGTTCGAGTGTATTGACTGTTGCAGTCCAGGTTACCCACCCACCATCCCCTTCTCTTTGCTGGGACTTATCTGCACTTCTCTATCCTTTACAACCTTTTTGGTGTATTTGCTTGTAGATGAAGGAAATGTTATTTTTGTGCATGCATTTCTTATTGGCATATTTTTCAGCCTACCAATTTGGGGCACCTGACATCTGGGGCAAGAAAAACTGAAGAATATGGCGTCTGCTGCATCTTTTATACCCCTGGCGCACTGACGTCAGGGAAGAGGCGACAGCAACCGATGCCGGACTTAGACTTTGGAATTCTGGCTGACTGAGGGTAGCCTGCCAGCAGGATAACCCAAGAGTAATGACTGCAACAGTGAATACACTCGAACATCTACATTTATGGTAGGTACACAACTGTACTTTCTGCACAGCCAACTCAGGACTCTAAACCTGGCAGCATGGCGGCTAATGTAGCCATACAAAGCACACCTCTCAGTAAAGCTGTGATGGATGTCATTTTGGAAGCCAGAAGGCCTAGTACTAGAAAATCCTATGCTGGAAAATGGAAGAGATTTTGGGCTTGGAACCAAGCTCAAGGAACTGACACAGCTGTACCAAATATTCCTTAGATTTTGCAATACTTAACTGAGATGCAGGACAAAGGCCTATCTTTTTCATCAATTAAAATTCATGCCTCTGCCATTTCGTCTCATTACAATACAGAGCCACCACTCTTCTCATCCTTTATTAAGGCAGTACCTCAGAGGAGCCAAAAATTTAAGGCCTCCAAGGAGATCACCAATGCCTGCATGGGACCTCAATTATGTCTTGGAAAAACTCACCCTACCTCCTTTTGAGTCAGCTGCTACTGCGGATATAAAGTTTTTATCTTGGAAAACAGCTCTGCTCCTAGCAGTAACTTCTGCAAGACGAGTGTCAGAGCTACAGGCTCTCATGGCTGTGGAACCTTTTATCATTTTTTATCCAGACAGGGTCTCTCTGAGGACAAACCCTACATTTATGCCTAAGGTGGTGTCCAGTGTAGCCCTTAACCAAACTATTCATTTGCCAACTTTTTATCCAAATCCACAGAACAAGAGAGAGAAAATTCTGCATTCTTTGGATGTACACAGACAACTTGGATTCTATTTGGACAAAACTAAAATTTTCAGAAAGACAGAACAATTACTAGTGGCATGTGCTGCAGGATCACAAGGAAAGGCCATCTCCAAGCAGACTATTTCAAAGTGGATAGGTCACTGCATTCATTTCTGCTACTCTCAGCATGGCAAGCCAGTGCCTAAGGGCATTAAGCCACATTCAACCAGAGCTGCAGCCACTTCTGCAGCCTTTCTCAGGGGAGTACCAACCAAAGACATTTTAGAGGCTGCTACTTGGAGTTCAGTGCATACAAAGCATTACAATCTGCCACTTTACTCTACATCCAGAGCAGGCTTTGCCACTGCAGTTCTGCAGGGCCTCATAGCCGCTCCTAATGTTGTTTAGCTCCAGCCCCCCCCAACCATAGCTTTGGGACTCTACCCAAATGTAATAACTGCAACAGTGAAACACGAAGAACATAGTACAGTTGTGTACACTTACCATAAATGTAGATGTTCGATTGTATTCACTGTTGCATTCCAGGTTACCCAACCGCCATTCCCCTTATTTTCTGCTGGAATTTATCTTTACTTGATTGTATTCACTGTTGCAGTCCAGGGTACCCACCCGCCATCCCCCTTATTTTCTGCTGGAACTTATCTTTACTTCTCTGATCTATACAACCTATGTGGTGTATTTGCTTGTAGATGAAGGTAAAGTTTATTTTGGTGCATGTATGTTTTATATATATATCTAGCCTACACTTTTGGGGGCACCTGACATCCGGGGCAAGAAAAACTGAAGAAAATGGTGTCGGCTGCATTTTTTATACCCCTGACGACCTGACGTCAGGGAAGGGGCGACAGCAACTGATGCAAGACCCAAGAGTTTGGAATTCAGGCCGACTGAGGGCAACCTGCCAGCAGGATTACCCAAATATATTGACTGCCACACTGAATACACTCAAACATCTACATTTATGGTAAGTGTACACAACTGTACTTTATCATTTTTGGATAATATTGGTTTAGGACTCTCTATTACTCATTGGATAGTCTCGCTAACTATTTTTTTTTTTTTTTTTTTTTGCGTGCGAGACTGTTTTTGAGCTTTTACCCACACCTTTTTACCTTACGGTAACTCTCATTGCCATAGTTGATAACAGGCCTCTCTTCCTTCTCTTCCCTCTCCTCTTACCGTTGTTTTTCTAATACCATTGTTGGTTTTCTTCTTGGTCTTTCATCCCTTTGCCCGTTGGGTAATTTTCTATACCATTATTGGTATAGCCAAAAAAAATAAATAAATAACTTTTGATAACTTTTTCTTTCCTCCTTTTCTCAGAGCAAGTGTGTGTGTGTGTGTGTGTGTGTGTGTGTGTGTGTGTGTGTGTGTGTGTGTGTGTGTGTGTGACTGACTAGACTGTTCATTGACATGGTGGAGAAACAAAATGGTACTTCTAGATTTAACCAGTGTCAGGATTGTGGCAGAAAGATGACCAATTCTCTTGGGCATCTTTCTTGCCTGTACTGTCTGAGTACCCCTCACTTGGACATATCATGTAATATTTGTCAGGGTTTTAGTGCTTGGACAGTAGCAGAGAGGTGCAATAAGTTAATCTTGAAAGGTTTGTTAGTGTCCTTTTAGTGAAGCCCTATCTAAGGCTAAGACTTCAAAATCTCCAAAGCCTGAAATAAAGAAAAGGAGCTACTCTGTGCCGACTTCCCCTACAGAACATAGGTTCATAGGTAGGTACTAGGCTATCGGCCCAAGGGTCTAAGTAAGCCTAGCCAACAAGGTTTCCCTGGCTTATGCCACCCAAGAAAGTTATTTTTCTGTACCTCTGTCGAGCAGAGCCACACAAGTGATCCCTGGGGTGTATTTCCTATTCCCCATCTACTTATCAAGATTTTTCTTGAAGAGTGCTAATGAGGAACTTTGTTTGACATAGATGGGTAGCTTGTTCCAGAGTATGGGAAGTCTCTGGGACAGGAATCTATTCCTCCAGCATGTCCTGTTTATTGTGGTGACAAGGTTTAGGTCCCTAGAGTGTGTAGCTCGGAGGGATTAGGATTTCTTTAGGTGTAGCATGTCCAGCAGCTCTGGGTTTGACATAGCTTTATATGTTAGGCAGAGATCACCTCGGAGTAAGCGATATGCTATGGAGTAAAGCTGGAGTTTTTTGAGACGGTCAATGCAGGGCATCTGTTTGAGGCCAGTAATCCTCTTTGTGAGGTATTTCTGTGGCCTTTCCAGCTGCTGCAGATGTCTTGAGGTACATTGCAAAAGGGGCGTTGTACGCTGTAATGGGTCTAATGAGTGTTGAGTAGAGGGGAACAATTACCTCTTTTTTCCTGGATGAGAACCCTTTTGTGATGAGGTGTGCCACATAGAAGAATTTCCTGACTACTGTGGCGATGTGATTATCAAAGGAGAGACTACTGTCCACCTGGGTCCCAAGGTCTCTTATCACACATTAGGCGTTAAGTAGACTGCCACCTATGTGGTAGTTCATGGGTACAGAGTTTTTACCAAAGGAAATGACAATGCACTTTTTGGCATTGAGCTTGAGGCCATGGCTCTGACACCAGGCATCTGTCTCAGAGAGGCCTTTCTGTAGGATGTCCACACCATTTGGGGACTCAACTATGGCTCCTAGTTTGCAGTCATCTGCGAACTTCGTTAGCCTGTACTTTAGAGAAGTAGATACCAAACAGGAGAGGTCCCAGGATTGTACCTTCTGATACTCCACTTGTCACTGTTTTAAAGTAAAATTTGGAGTCTGCAACTTTTCCAGTGTGGGTTCTGTCAGTGAGCCAGTTGACAACCCATCTTGTGACTTAGGGATTTATACCTAGTTTAGTGAGTTTAGCTATAATTTCAGAATTGGGAATGGTGTTTGAAAGCCTTGGCGAGGTCAAGATAGGTTTTGTGAACCACCTTACCCTCATCTATGGTTTGGTGACTGCCACAAAGTCGTCAATCAGGTTCAGGAAGCATGATCTGCCTTTCACAAACCCAAACTGGGTCAGGTCCAGAGTTTGGAGGTTACCAATGTCTTTGAGTTCCATGAGGATACCTTCCATGGGGAGCCAGTTCTTTCTGAAGTCCATGTAAAACGCAGCCTGGGATATTGTCCGGTCCTATGGATGCTCTGTTTTTGTCTTTAGAGAGTGCAGTTTCTACCTGCATAGTTGTGATTACAGGGACTTTCTGCATTCTTCCTGTATAGATATAGGCCCTTTAGGGGGCGAGAGGTGGGTAAAGTCAGCACTGAACCTGTCTCCCAGGATGTTGGCAATATCAGTTGGTTCTGTAATTTTCGTGCCATTGTGCTGTAACTCCGAGCAGATCTAGGTGTTGCCATTGAGATTCTTGACATAGCTATAGAATGCTTTGTGGTTGTCCTGGCAATTTTGTTTTCGTAGCTAGCTTTGGAGGATCTTATAAGGGATCTCAGATTTTTACTGAGGCTGACCAGGGAGCTCCTCCACTCATGGGATTATACTCTCCTTTGCAACAGTTTCTTCCTTCTGTTGTAGAGTTTGTTTATGGCAGGGGACCACCAGATTGGCTTCCTTTTTTTGGAGGATAGCGTCTTTTTTTCTTTTTGGGATAGCATGATCCATGCACTCGTGTAAGTGCTTATAGAGTGCATTTGTATAGGATTCAGCAGTGGTAACTGTATTGTCCATCTGCATGGGTGTCATGAAGTTCGCCACTTCTATCTGAAGAAGCATGAAGTTGGCTTTGGAGAAATTTTTTACCATGGTTTCCTTAAACCAGGTTCCCACAATTTCTTTGGAACTGAAGACCAAGGTACCGAAAGTGACATTATCATCACCTCTGGCACTGAAGACAACAGAATCCACATCAGTGGTGTCAAAAACTGAACCGACTCAAACCACTTCAGCACTGACCATTGTTTCAGAGCTGACAATAGTTTCATCTTCTCATTTGGTTCCACCTTCCTGTTCCATGCAACAGCCCATGGTGCCAAAGGTCAATCCGTTATTCCCCTTCAATAGACCCTTTTTTGGGTCAGCAACAGAGCCCATTTCTGGACAGGCTCGAGTCCCCTTCAAGTGTCAATCCTTTCCTCCAGGAGTTTCTCAGAATTGGATGTAGTCAGATTGGTGGACCAGCTTTTAGCGGCCAGAGGCCTTCCTGCACCTTCACAAACCTCTCTCCCACCCAGAGCAGAGGCTTATTCTCCAAGGACTTCTCCAGTTTATCCTCCCTCAACCTCCTTTCTGGGTTTGGAGCCCCTTGCTTTGACGCTTATAGTGCCAGCTATCTTGGTGCCAACAGTGGAACTCACCTTGGCGCTGGAGTCGACTCTGTGGTCTTCGACTCCTTTGCATCCATTGCACACCCAGGACCGAGGTTTGTCTGCCAGTTCTGAGATACTTGGACTGGTTCCAGTTTCCATGGTGCTGTCTGTGGTTCTCGGGGTCATGGCAGTTTCAAACCCTGTATCGGCTCGTACTCTGGGTGGTGACTCGGAGCAGGGTGTGACCCCAGTTCCAAGGTTGTCTTTCTTGGTTCTGGGCTCCCATCCCTCTTCTGGTGGGCTTGACTTCCAGATTATGGCGATAGCTTTGGCCTCAGCAGGCTCCCAGCTGGTTCAATCTCTATTGAAGAACCATGTTTTTGTCTCCTCTGGTTTGCAGCTGTCACAATCTGCTATGTCTGGACAGCGGGCACAAGAGCTGCAAGCTACCCCGGTTCAAGGTCCTTCTCAGCCACCCCATAAGAGGACGTGCAAGAGAAAGCATCTAGATTCTCCAGAAGTGTCCATCTCTGAAGGCAGAGATTACGATGAAGGGGGGAGGGGTCCCCACTGTCACCCTCCTAATTTTAAAACAGAGGGGTGATTAGAAGCCCTCAAACCCGTCTTTTGAGGAATCTGTTCTTGCAAGCTTTTCGTGCCCACCCATCTACTTCTTGGGTGACCCCGCCTGCTGACGACCTAATTAAATCGATCGTTCAGTGAGCATGGAAGGCTCCTAACTCCATAGAGCCTATTTCCCCAGTGACCGGCTAAGATTTTTTTGGCCCCAGATGATCAGCCCCATTGATCTGAGGGTCTAGCCATGGATGCCATGGTGCTGGTGGCGGCCATCAGAAAGGAACTCGCCAAGGAGAGTTCAACTGTCTATCCTTCTGACCGAGAGTCCTGGATGATGGACAGATTCAGAAGGGAGTATTTGCTTCAATGACCTCTGTTAATTGCTCCTTGAACTTCTTGGCACACTTTACTAGACTTCAGAGGGATCTGATAACTGAGTTTTCAGACACCTTTGCAGGAGCAGTGTCTGATAAGGTTCAGGGTAAGGTTGCCTCACAGCTTGCCACCCTGGAGTTGATCTCAAATTCGTCCATGTGGCTTATTGCTCTTACAGCTGAAGGGACATCTAGAGCAAGTGGGTACAGGCATTGCCATTAGGCGTCACGCCTGGATGCACTTGTGTGACTTCACAGAACCCTTTAAGTCTTCCTTTATCAATGCTCCTGTTGATGGTACTTCCTTGTTTGGCCCAAAGGTTAGAGAGGCACTTGCGAGGTGTGAAAAACACAGAATGACCCTTTCTGCTATGGGCATTCGTTTTTCCACTCCACAAAGACCTTACTCCAGGAATCAGAGGAGTGGATAAATGTGGTTCAAGAAAATGCAAGGGCTTTTTTGGGACACACATGGTGAGTGGCTAGGCTTATATAGGCTCTAGGGCTGATAGCCTACTACCAACCTATGAACCTATGGAGCAGAGGGGGGGGACCTCTTCTGGAAGATGCCCCCCCACGGCAGAGTGGGTCTACATAACCAGGGCTCCAGAGATTCTTTTTCTGGACAACCCTATCAACGGTTCTGAACTGAGGGATGATTGCTTACCTCTGGAGGCAGTCTGGGGAAGATTTTCTCTGCATCATTCAGCCTTGCTTACAATAACTTCGGATACCTGGGTGCAGAAGATAATTACCAGAGGTTACCACATTCCCTTCAATCTTTTGCCAAAACCCCAAAAGTGAATCCCCAATGTTCCACCCAGTCAGAGGGCTCAAGCAGCAGTAGACATTCAAAATCTGCTTCAAAAAGAGTCATCCAAGCAGTCCTATCAGACCAAATAGGATCCGGATTCTACTCAAGATTCTTTTTAGTGCCCCAAAAAAACAACGGGGGACTGGAGACCAATATTGGATCTCAGCCCTTTGAACAAATTTGTACAGCAGGCAAAATTCCAGATGGTCACTGTTATGTCTATCCTTCCCTTTCTAGAGAAGGATGATTGGATGTGCTCTATAAATCTTCAGGATGCGTAGTGTCTGCTTTTGGCTAGAAGCCAGTCATTACCAATTCTGTGCACTGCTGTTAGATCTCACCACAGCTCCCAGGGTGTTCACCAAATGCATGACAGTCCTGGCAGCTCATTTGAGACTACAGGGATTCCAGGTGTTTCCATAGCTAGACAACTGGCTTCTCACCGCCTCTTCCAGGCATCTACTGCTGTACACCATAACTTCATTCTACATCTTACCGAAACACTAGGCATCTCAGTCAATAAAGAAAACTCACAGCTGACTCCCACTCAGCATCTAGAGTTTATCAGAGCAAGATTAAATACAGTATCCTGTGTGGCCTCCCTTCCTCTTCACAGGTTCTTAAACCTAAGATCGCAAGTTCAGATGATCATTTCCCAAAACAAAGTTCTTACTCGTCTGGTACTACAAGCTCTGGGAACCATGGCAGCAACAATAACGTTAGTTCCTCTAGTGAGATATCACATGAGGCTGCTTCAGTGACTCTTGGCATCTCAGTGGTCACTTCTAACACACCCCATGTCCCAACCAGTCTTGATAACCAATGGCTGCAAAAAGGATTTATCTTGGTGGATAAAACTAGAAGAGAATCTGTGGGCCGTCCCTTTTCCCCCTCTCAACCCAAGGCCGTAGTGACCACGGACACTTCCAAGATGGGGTGGGAGGGACATTTTCTGGGAAAGACTGTTCAAGGCACACAAGGGGCCAATTTGCACATCAGTGTCCTAAAACTGAGGGCAGTTCTTTTAGCATTGCAAGAATTTCAGGCTGCTCTTCCTTTGGGGACAATTGCAATCCAGTCAAACAACATGTCCGTAGTCTGGTATATCAACAAATATGGGGAACCAGGTCTTACCCGCTATGTCAAGAAACCCTAAGGATTTGGCAATGAGCAATCACTTTCAACCACTTTCTGATAGCAACGCATATCCCGGAGAACTCCAGTGTGATTGCGGACAAACTGAGCAGATGTATTCTCCTGCCTCACAAGTATTTTCTCATTTCCAAGGTAGCAACAAAGATCTTTCGTCGATGGAGTCATCCTTGCTGCGACCTGTTCGGTTCTCCTATAAACCACTAATGCAGCAGCTACTTTGCCTTAATCCCCCCTCATGGTGAGTCCTCGAGAGATGCACTTCTTCTCGATTGGCCCCTGGGACATCTGTATGCCTTTCCCTCAGCTCCTGAGCAAAGCCCAGCAGTTGAGAAGCAAAGGGATCTCATTGCACCGTACTTGACCCCATCAAGTCTGTTTTTCCTTTCTTTGGCCTCAGCTGGTTCACCACCCATTGACACTGGATCCAGGTCCAGACATACTGTCTCATCCTCAGGGCCTAGTGCATCCCACTCTTCAAAATCCCAAGCTGACTGCTTGGTTTCTCCAATTCCATTAATTGCCAGGCAGAATAATTTGTCCTCTCCATTGTAGAAGATACTTCTGGCTTCCCTTAAACCATCCACCAGAAAACTTTACCTAAGCAAATGGAAAAGATTTTCAATTTCGGCATGTACAAACGCCATTGACCCTTTCCAGGTGTCACTTGATAAAGTCCTGGAATGTTTAGCCAGCTTATTTCAAATGGGGGCCTCTACATTTGCAGTTAAGGTTCATCTAGCTGCCATTTCAAATTTTCATAATGGTTTTGATGGCCATTCATTGATGTCTCATCGTCTATGCAGAATTTTTCTAAAGTTGCTCTGCATTTAACCCCCCCCCTTTTAATGATCCGGTAACGCGATGGGATTTGACCTTAGTCTTACAATGTCTAGGTAAACAACCCTTCAAACCAGCAGCCACTTGTGACCTCAAGTTTTTATCTTGGAAGACCCTCTTCCTAGTAGCTATCACATCTGCTAAGAGGATTTCAGAGTTGCAGGCTTTGTTTGAGTCATGCATATATCATCTTCCACAAAGAAAGAGCATACTCAGAACTAATCACACCTTCCTTCCCAAAGTAGTCCAATATCAACTAGACCATAGATTTACGGTCTTCTTTCCAAATTTCATAAAGGTTAGTTACTGCTTGCACTTTCAGGACGTCCATAGACAATTACATTTTTACTTGGACAGAGCAAAATCCTCTAGAAAATCAGACCAACTATTCCTATCCTTTTCAGGTACCAGATTGGGCAAACCTGTATCAAAGGTCACCTTGTCAAAATGGCTAAGAGACTACATTACCTTTATATGCAATCAAAATAAACTCAAACTGTCAACTACAATCAGAGCTCACTCTACAAGATCTGTTTCCACTTTAGCGGTCTTCCATTCCAGAGCTTCTATGGAAGACACGTGCAGCTGCAACTTGGGATACCCCACATACCTTTATCACTCATTACAAATTAGTCATGGTCTCCAGGGAAAGAGCATCCTTTGGCTCTATAGTGCTCAGGAATCTAAAGTAGCTGGGGACTCTGTCCCATCAGTCAAGAATGAATGAAGATTGACAACATCAGATAAAGAAGTTGTTCTTACCATAATGTTCCATCTGTATTGTCGATCTTCATTCTTTCTTGACATCTCAACCTCCTGCCCCCTCCTAAAGGCTCCTGGAGGTTCAGATCTAGTCTTGGGATGTTATAAGGTTATACTTTAAACAGGGCTTCTGTATTTTCTTAACTATAAGGCAAACTCAATCTGAGGTAAAGGGAAGAGGGGCATTGTGGGTAGAGCCTTAGCTCAAGAGTTTTTGGCTGGTGTGAGCTATTTACTACAGCCAAGTCGGTTCCAAGAGGTCCGAACTGAACCATCAGTCAAGAATGAATGAAGATCGACAACACAGAGGGAACATTATGGCAAGAACATCAATGTTTTGTCAGAAAAAAAGAATTTAAGAGTGTGACATACATTTGATTTAAGTTTCACACTTCGTGTCCTTCAGAAAAGTGCATGCTAATGTAAAACCTGTTATTCTAGCAAATTTCTAAGCTTATAAGAACAATATTTAAAAATTGTCACCGATTTTGATACCCCCCCCACACACACACACACATTATTTTGCTTTGCCCTGGTTTCTTGCACTTTAGATGTTTAGAGGTAGGTGGAGATTTATTGGAGAAAATTACCAAAGGAATCAATGTACTGAGAGCAAATAAATAGGGAGGGAAAAGTCGTAGTGTGGGATGAGGTCAAGCCAAAGTTTGGACTGCAGGTTGGTTACCACATTCCCTACTAGGTAGAGATTGATAACGGTGTATAGGCTTAGAGAAAGGAGTAGGTGAGTGTTAAATGAAAGATCAGTTTTGGTTGAGCTGTGGTAAAATTGGATAAATAGTAGGGCATATAAAACAGTGCTTGACAACTACAAGAAGCGATCAGATGTGGTTAGAAAAGACTGGGGAATGAGAATGTAAAGATAATATACAAAGAAACTATGGGAGGATATTTGTACGGCTCCAAAGTATGTAACAAAGTATTGATGATTAAGGATTTTATGCATGGAAGTGTTGGTATAGGTATGTTTTTTTACCCCAAGTAGACTTCACAGGTGGACAGCAATTGGTAGAGGTTGTGAAAGGAGAGAGAAGTTACCTGGAAACGTGCTTTTTTTTTGGTGGGGGGGATGCAGTGAGTTCATTTTAGACATTCTCTACAAGTTACTTTGTCAGAAACGGGCTAGCAAATTATACCTGCCTCTGACCTAGCACACACGTGTTGGGGTCATTTATTGCACTGTTCTGACTAGTTTGCTACTTATCTGTCTCTGCTATCCTTAAACAAAAACAAAAAAACAAAACAGTCGTGCTATTTTCCCACTTTCTATAATTTAAAAGAAAGTTCAGTTACAGAGTTGCTGTTCTGAATTGTTTGTAAGTTTCTTGGAGGCCAGTGCTTACTTGGGCTAAAGGGAAGTCTCTGTGATCACTAGTGGCAGTGGTTAACAATGAGCAGCCTGCCTGTCCCTGTAGGAGTGGTTACTGCCTAGAAACTGTAGTTTTATTGGCCATTTTGGGTCAATTCCAAACTCCTTGATCTCTCTCTCTTAAAACCCTGCAACTCTCTTTTTGCGCAGTGTTGTGCACAGAGCAGTGCCGCTTAAACAGGTTTAAACTATTCCCGGCTCCACAAAGTCTGCTCTTCACTTTTTCCCTTAGAACTGCTCTAAATCTCAAAATAAGCACTCTTTTTCATGCTAAAGCCCTGCACTTGCTCGTATAAGTAATCTCATAGGTAAACACTAATAAACTTAAGCACTACACACTCTTGTACTCATTTTAAGTACTTGCTCCCTATTGGTTCTTTCTGATCAGTCAATATGTAGTTCCCAATATTATTCAGGCATGTCCAAAGGTCAGTTTTGGGTTTACTCTCCAGTCCAGCTGGTGAATCTGGGAATCTTGAGGCAATGTTACAACTGCCTTATGTATACAGACCACCCTCTCCTCCTCCCAACAAGCTCAAATATATGTGAGAGATGCAACTATATAGCCAAACTGGAGGCTGAGCTCTCTCAACCCAGTACTGGCACAGCCAGTCAGGAGGAGAAGGTAACCACACACACGACAAAGACCTATCGCATCAGCAAACCAAACACATAAACACACAAAAACATACTCGGAGGCTCTAAATAAACATATGCCTAAGCAGCAGAGACCTCCAAAGCAGATATCCAAGCATCCCCTACCACGAAACAATACCCACGTAGCACATAGCTCACAAAGTCAGTGTGCCACACAGTCACAGCCTTTAAGGCTAAACAACACACCTAATACACTTGTAATAGGTGACTCTATTGTCAGACACACTGACGTCCCACTCACCAGACTGAACAAGGAGAAGGTCACAGTAAGTTGCCTTTCGGGTGCCAGGATCCGCCACATAACACAAGCACCCAGGTCACTCCAAAGCAAGTACAAATATGACTCCATCATTGTCCATGCTGGTGTGAATGACCTGAGACGTACCTCCCTGGACTACATGAAAAGAGACATAGAGGAGTTCTCTGATCATGTAGCCCAGGCCGGTATGACCCTGACCTTGAGTAGCATCTTGCCCTCACCAAGAATGATGCCACAGTATAAAGACAAAATGATCAATTTTAACAATTGGCTAAAGTATTGGTGTCATTCTAAGGGGATCCAGTGTCTGTCGGCCTGGGATGACATGCTCGACAAGCCACGTTGCTTCGCTAGAGACGGCTTGCACCTGTCACCCCTGGGTTTTCGAATACTGGCAAAGGCTCTTGCCTCCCCCATAGTGCCTTTTTTAGGCAAGGCTCAAAAGACAAACCCACCTCCATAGACAACACAAAGAAAAAAAAACTAAGGGTAATGCTGCTCAATGCCAGAAGTCTAAACCTCACGATGCATGCACTCGAGACTCTCCTCAGTATGGAGAATACCGATATCTGTGCAGTAACAGAAACCTGGTTCAAGGCTCCCGAGAGCACCCCAGCACAAACAGGTTATACTTCATACCATGCTTTTCGGCCCCCAAACTCGGTCCGAACCACAAAAGGAGGGGGAGTATCCATATTTATCAAAGATACCCACACCTCCATGTTAGTGGCACTGCACGAAGCATTGGAGACCATCCATGTGCAACTAACAGTGGGCAAAACTGCCTTTCAGTTTGTAGCCTGCTACAGACCACCCTCCCAAACACAGGAACCCCACTCGGCTTTCCTGAGAACACTAGAGAATATGAAGGTCTCTCCAAACACCATTATATTGGGTGACTTCAAGTACATTGACTGGGAAAACTACTCAAGCCCAAACACCCTCACCCAACAGTTTCTAGAATTTATAAACTCAAATGCTATGGAACAACTGGTCACCATTCCCACAAGAGGGGAAAACATATTGGACCTGGTCATCACCAACATGGGGTCTCTATGTTCCACACCAGAGGTATACCCCTCATTGGTAAGATCAGACCATAAACTAATCTCACTGGACATCCATATTCCGTCCCCACCCCCAGCCAAGGAAACCACGGTGAAGAACTTCTCAAAAGCAAACTTCACACTTCTCAAAACTGAGGTGGAATCCTTCAAAGCCCCCGGGCCAGTGGGAAATGCGGACCAAAACGCAGAATTCTTTACAAAAGCATTCTGTGGACACCTGCAGGAATGCATGGAGCATGCTATCCCAGATAAAGCCAAGACTCACTCCTCCAAAGGCAGGAGATCTGTCTGGTGGACCCCGGCCATAAATAAGCTATACAACAGAAGGAGAAAGCTACTACATGATAGAGCAAAATCCCAAAAAGGGAAGGCGTTTCTGATCAGTACTAGCAAGAAACTACGATCTGTCATAAAATCATCTAAGGCCAGCTTCGAAAGAAAAATTGCACAAGACACTAAAGGTAATCACAAGGCCTTCTTTAGTTACGTCAGGAACCTGGGAGGCAACTCCCAGATATGCTCTGAGTTAGTGCAAAATGACAAAAAATACACTGAACCCACAGACATCGCCAACATCCTGGCAGAAAGGTTCAGTGCAAACTTCTCCCCCCTTCCCCCCCAAAAGAGCAAATGTCTATCCCAACAGATTGTAGCCTTCCTGAGATCACAAATGCACAGGTGAGAGCTGCCCTCTCCAAAGCAAAAAACACAGCATCAATGGGACCAGACGGTGTCCCGGGCTGCGTCTTACACGAGCTCCAAGAAGAACTAAATCCTCATATAAAGTCACTGTTCAATCTCAGCCTTACTACAGGATATGTACCCAAGGAATGGCGTACAGCAACAGTGGTCCAACTCCACAAAGGTGGTGCCACAGCAGACCCCAGAAACTATCGCTCTATAAGCCTGACTAGCCTGGTCTGCAAAGCTATGGAGCGTATCATCATGGAAATCATAAACAAAGACATTGGGAACCTCCAGACACTGGATCCTACCCAATTCGGCTTTAAGGGCATATCTTGCCTCTTGAACCTGGTCGACTTCTTTGAAACAGTTACCAAAGCCGTAGATGAAGGGAAGGTAGTCCACACAGCCTACCTGGACCTCGCAAAAGCCTTCGACACAATACCCCACTCAGGCATTATAAATAAGCTCACCAGCTTAAATATCAACCCCTATGTCACAAGATGGGTTGCAAAGTGGCTCAGGGATAGAACCCACATGGTCAGAATAGCAGGTGCCATGTCAGACTCTAAACCAGTTACAAGTGGCATCCCACAAGGCTCAGTCCTGGGACCTCTCTTGTTCGGTATATATTTCTCCGAGGTACAGGCTAACATGGGTGGACTATGGCTGACAAAGTTCACAGATGACTGCAAACTGGGTGCCATAATCAACTCTCCGGCTGACACAAGCATCCTCCAAAAGGGTCTCACAGAGACAGGTAACTGGTGCCAAAGCCATGACCTAAAGCTAAATGCCAAAAAGTGCATAGTCATCCCCTTTGGAAAAAACAAAGTGCCCACAAATTACCACATAGGTGGTAATCCATTAAGTACGGAAGAAGTAATTAGGGACTTGGGGACCCAAGTAGATAGCAGTCTCTCCTTTGGCAATCATGTTGCCAAAGTGGTTAGAAAGACCTTCTATATAGCCCACCTTATCACGAAAGGGTGCACATCTAGATCAAGAAAGATCATTGTGCCCCTCTACTCATCACTTATCAGGCCCATAATTGAATACAGTGCCCCATTTGGGATGTACCTTACCCGACACCTGCAGCAACTGGAAAGACCCCAAAAGTACCTCAACAAGAGGATCAAGGGACTCAAACAGATGCCTTATGCAGTTCGACTAAAGCAACTCCAGCTCTACTCAGTTGCGTACCGCCTACTCAGAGGTGATCTGTGTCTGACGTATAAAGCCATGTCTAACCCAGAATTAATGGACATGCTTCACCTCAGGAAATCCAAATCCCTTAGAGCTACACCCTCCAGGGACTTGAACCTCAGCACAGAAATAAATAGGACATGCTGGAGGGACAGATTCATATCCCAGAGGCTCCCCTCACTCTGGAACAAAATCCCAATCCATGTTAGGCAGAGCCCCATCACTGACCCTCTTCAAGAGAAATCTTGACGAGTGGATGGGAGATCGTAAGTTTACCCCTGGGATCTCTTCTGTGTCCCTGCTTGACAGAGGTACAGTAAACTAACCTTGAGGGCTACCTTCTGTGACCTACAATACAGAGGCACAGTCAACTAATTTAAAAGGGTGGTGAAAGCCAAACACACTGTGGCTAGGCTTATAAATACCCTAGGGCAGATAGCCTAGTATCAACCTATGAGCAAAGGAAAAGAAACTGAATTACCTGTACACAGGAAGGCCCTACTAAGTGTAATGCTGTTGCCTGCAAGAAATGGAAATCAAAAACAAAACCAACTGTAAAAGAATTGTTGAATGTTTAAAGGAGATAAATGAACTGAAGGTGTGATCCTTTGACAAGTAAACTGCAGTAGGAATAAATGGAATATGTGAGAACAACGCAGACAATATAATGTTAAGGAGCAATGATATTTCAGGGAAGTCAGGACTTGAGCTATCTATGTAGTGTTAAAATTGAGTAATTGTTGAAACAAAAAAAATCATATTTGTGTAATATGTAAAAGGAAAAAGTCTTTATAATGGTTTTCACTTATAACTGAATGTGTACTCGTGTCACTTAGTAATGTGTGATGTTAAAATGATTTGCCGATGTTTTAAAACCTGCCTTTGCACTACCGCACAGGTTCCCAAAGTAGGTGTCGAAGTGCCCTGGGGCGCAGCAGCTTCCTCACAGGGGCACCGCGACGCGAACTAAATAAGCTTAGCCACAAAATAAACCACAAACTAATAAGCTTAGTTACTAAGCTTATTAGTTTCTTTATTTTAACGCTAAACAATTAGCTGTGTTAAATAAAAGGATTTTTGGACAACCATTGCAAAAAGAGAGGGAGTTTTTAAAGTTTAATAACACCCTCTCTTTTTGCAATGGTTGTCCAGAAATCATTTTATTTAACACAGCTAATTGCCAATCAATAAATCAATGTCAGGTCTGTTACCATCAGGGGTTTAATTCCATACCTCTCAACTTCCATCTCCAAAATGAGGAACACTAGCCCTCATAATGTGGAACAAATGGGCAAAATGTTGAACACGTATTAACAATTTGCTAACAGCTTCAGCTAGGAAGGTAAAAGGATGGTTAAAATATGTTGGCTTTACTTATGAAAAGATCTTTTAATGCATTAATACGATTTATTTATATTTACCATGGACATCTATTAAAAATTCCTGAAAGTGAATGTGGAAGTTGTTTGCCTTTGTCCTTCACTGCAGTAGACTTTCTTTTCCATTGGGTGAACTCCGCCTGTTTAGAGGAGGCGCACAGAAAATGAAACTGCTACTAGTGTAAAACCTCTGTGTTTCTCGTAAATTGTGTACAATGAAATGTAGTACTGACTGACACAAAGAAATTACTTTTTTTTTCTGTCTACTTTGTCACAAGATAGAAGTGTTAGAATCAGCGGGAAATGGATTTAGCACACAAAAAGCTCAAAAGGGAAGCAGTTTTGTTTTCCAGTAAGGCTTCCATTTTGTTTTTAAGATTTGCCATAGTGTAGAGTTCGCAATTCTTACTGCTGGCATGGAAGTTCGCTGACTAGTTTACGGTGTAGGTTTGTACACAAGCAGGCTACTGGGATGGAACCTTCCTGCATATTATGTTTGGTGGAGGCATGGATTATGGGGAGGCATTGTAAAGGCAGAAGCATTCCAAACTTGATCTTTCAAATCATACGTCTCAATCTCTTAAAACAAGTAATCTGGAGAAAGGCCCACAAGACAGACATGTTTTAAATATTTCTCTGACAGACTTAGAAAGTTGAACAGGATGTTCTTCGTCTTCCCTTGCTGCAGTCCTGACAACAGAGTATAAGGGCTGCGTCGGTCATGGCGCCGACTGGACGCCTTTGCCTGCAGGTTGGCGTTGTTTCAGACCAGTACAGGAGTGCTAAAGTAACCCGTTGTTGTTCATTTAGAGTACAGAGTTGGCTAAAAAACCCGTTGAGAACATTTTGGTTTTTCTTGCCTCAGTATTTAACGGATGTCAGAAAAAGTGAATAACTGTATTTCTTGTGGGAAGCAGATACCGCATAGGGATTATCATACATTGTGTATACCTTGTTTATGTGCTAGATTTAACAAGCCGCACATTAAGAGGAGGCTTGATTGTGCTAGGTTAGTGTTTAAGTCTAGGGTGAGGGAGGTTTTGCCAGGAGTCTCTATGGAGTCTCAGGCAGATACTTTACTGTTGCAGGATGTGCCCTCTCAGGAGGTAGGCCAGGCTGAGGGGCTTCTCAGGTAACTGTTCTTCCCTCTCTTCCCAAGGTAGTTAGGGCCTCTCCTTCTGTTGCCAAAGCTTCTTTTAGAGGAAGGCCAAGTTCAGCTTCTGTAGGGGCTTCCTCTAGTTTTGGCTCTGTGCCTAAGAAACATATGCTTAAAATGGCAGAAGATTTGATTACTCTGATTAGAGGTTCTATGCCCCACCTGATAAGAGGCCTAGGGTGGAACAGGAGTTTGATAGTTTTGAACAGTGTTCACAGGCTTCAGAGTCTTCTGTGGAAGACTTGCAAGAGTTTCCTACTTATTCTGATTCTGATGTGGATGATTCCACTCCTTCAGCTTCTCCTCCTGAGGATTTTTCATCCCTCCTGTGTTGAATGTGGTGGAGGATGTTTTTGCAGAGGCTTCTCTGAACCCTGATTCCTTGCCTCCTGCTCCTGTTAAGCCTGATAGGTATTATAGGGTGCCAGCTCATAAGTATTTGTTTAAGAGTCCCAGGGCGGACCCAGAAACTGTTTCTCAGGGGCCTAAAGGTGTTAAAGCTTCTGTGGTTAAAAATCCTGTACCCTCTGATAAAGAGGCAAGGGCTTTGGATAGGTGGGGTAAGAAAGTATATACTTCTTCCACTCTAGCCATGATTGTCAATTTCATATGCTGAAATATCAGAATTATCTCCTTTCACAATTGAAATCTAAGGTGGATGCGTATTGAGTGTAAAGAATTGCTGGATTTGGTTCATGTGTCTGAACAAGTGGGTAAGCATTCTTTGCAGTGTGGTTTTGATGCTGTTCAGGCCTCCTCGGGGTGGCTGCTACTAGTTCTGTTCTTATGCATGGTTGAAGGATCAGAATTTAGCTGAGCATGTTAAGACCAGGATTTTGGATGCTCCTTTACAGTCTGATGTGTTGTTTGGACCGCCTGTGGAAGCAATTTTAAAGAAAATGGAGGACAAAGCTAAGTCTATGCAGACTGTTAAAGATTTTTGCAGGTGCAGCCTCGTTTAGTAGAAATTGGCCTGCTAAGGGGTGGACATATCCTGCTTATGGTTCCCAGTCTTTAGGCCTAGATCAGACAGTTCACCTGCTCAGACTTCTGGTGAGGGCAGGGGTCAGTCCGCAGAACCAATGACCTGCCTTTTCAGCTGCCAGTGGACTCTCGTCTGGCAGCTCCTTTGGGAGGAAGATTGTCTCTTTTCAAAGAAAATTGGGATTTAATCACTCAAGACAGATGGGTGCTGGATATCATTCATCACGGGTACAGATTTTATTTCCACACAATGCCCCTTTCAAAGGCATGCCAGATGTTCCTCCTCCACAAAGAAAAGAGGCTCACAAGCAAGTTTCTCAGTTACTCCAGATAGGGGCTATTCAGCCAGTCCCTGTGTCAGAAATTTATTCTCGCCTGTTCCTAGTGCCAAAGAAGGGGAACACGTGGAGACCAATTTTGGATTTATCTATCCTCAACACTTATCTGGACATTCCCAAGTTCAAGATGTTGGCGTTACAGCAACTGTTACCTCTGCTGGGCAAGGATCACTGGATGGTAACTTTGGATCTCAAGGAAGCTTACCTTCATGTGCCCATAAGGCTAAGTTGCAGAAAGTATCTAACTGGAGATTTTCATTATCAGTTCTCTGCATTGCCCTTTGGCTTATCTTATTCACAAAGGTTCTGGCTCCAGTGATAGCTTACTTCAGGCTTCAAGGCATTCAAATTTATCCTTACTTAACACCTTCTACAGCATCTGGAATATGTCATAGCAGTGCTAAGATGCCTAGGGTATTCTGTGAACGAAATAAAGTCCAGTCTAGTACCCTCTCACGACATGTGCTTTCTGGGTGTGAGACTGAATACAGCAGCCCAGATGGCCTTTTTAACCCCGGACAAACAAAAGAGTCTGTCACTTTACTTCCATCAACTATCTCATCAGTCCGTGCTGACTGCAAGGACAGTCCTTCAAGCATTAGGGTTCATGGCATCTTGTATTCTGGTGCTTCCCAATGCCAAACTGCATATGAGGAAGCTGCAATGGTAGCTCAAAATGTATGGACACAGCACTGCCAAGATTTGGACACTGTCATTCAAATAATACCTTGCCTTCAAAAGGAATTCTTGTGGTGGGCTCAGGAATGTCACCTAAACAAGGGACTCTCTGTGAACAGATGCCTCAGACAGTGCTTGGAGAGCACATCTAAATGGAAAGTGGATACAGGACAAGTGGCCTGCCAGACTACAGCATCTACATATCAACATGAAGGAGATGTTAGCAGTCCAGTTTGCATTGATGGCGTTCAAGGAGTTACTTCTTCCAGGGCAGGTGTTGATTCTGACAGACAACACAACTGTCATGTGGTACATCAACAAGCAAGGGGAACACATTCTTATCCTCTATGCAGGCAAGCAATGATTTTATGGGAGACTGCAACTGACTCTTCAGGCAAGGTTTCTGCCAGGAGCACAGAACTCCTAGCAGATGTATTAAGCAGACAAATCATGGATCCCCACAGTGGAAACTGGATCTTCATGTATTTCAGAAATTGACAGTGTCATGGGGAACTCCAGACATAGATCTGTTCGCTTCTCCACTAAACCACCAGCTGCCAAAGTATTGCACAAAGGGGTTTCATCACACAGCTTGGAAAGTGGATGCTCTGTCTTTCAGTTGGAAAAACCTTCATGTCTATGCCTTTCCACCTCTACCTCTTCTTCCAAAGGTATTACTAAAGGTCAGACAGGACAGGCCAAGGATGATTTTGATAGCTCCAGATTGGCCTCGCAACACTGGTACCCACTTCTAAGGAGTCTTGTAAAGAAGCCTCCATGGCCTTTACCTCTGATTCCTCATCTGTTATCTCAGAAGGACGGTCATCTGCTCAATGTCAAGCTTCAATCTCTTCATCTCACAGCTTGGCATATTCTGTGTTGAAACATGGTAGGTCTCAGCTTCCTCAACAAGTTTTAAATGTGATTATGGAAGCTAGAAGGCCTAGTACTAGGAGAGTGTACGAGAAAAATGGAAGAGATTTTTATTTTGGAGTACAGCAAAGAATTTGGAGATTTCAGAGCCTAATTTGAGTGTGGCTCTTCAATATCTTACTGAGTTATTGGACAAAGGTTTGTCTTTCTCTTCCATAAAGATTCATGCTGCAGCAATTTCAGCTCACTATGATTGTGACCCACCTTTGTTTTCGCATCCTTTGTTCAAGCAGTTTCTTAGAGGGGCAAAGAATATAAGACCCCCGTGAGCTCCTACTCCTGCTTGGGATCTCAATTTTGTGTTGGAAAAACTTACTCTACAACCTTTTGAGCCTGCAGCTACTGCTGAATTGAAATATTTGTCATGGAAGACTGCTTTTCTGTTGGCTATTACTTCTGCAAGAAGGGTGTCTGAGTTGCAGGCCCTTATGGCAGTAGAGCCCTTTTGATTTTCCATAAGGACAGGGTATCATTACGCACTAATCCTTCCTTTATGCCTAAGGTGGTTTCTAGTGTGGCTTTAAACCAAACTATTCATTTGCCTACGTTTTTGCAGATCCTCAAAATAAAGGGAAAAGATTTTGCACACTTTAGATGTACACAGGCAATTGCGTTATTATTTGAGCAGGACTAAAGATTTTAGGCAGTCTCACCAGTTACTTGTTTCTTTTGCTTTAAGTTCACAGTGCAACCCTGTGTCAAAACAAACTATTTCTAGGTGGATTGGCTTTTGCATTGCATTTTGTTATTCCCATCATGGCAAGAGGTTCCAGCTGGGATTAGGCCTCATTCCACTAGGGCTACTGCCACTTCAACAGCATTTCTAAGGGGTGGCAACTAAGGATATTCTGGAAGCAGCTACTTGGAGTTCAGTGCATACTTTCTCTAGGCATTATCACCTGCCTATATACTCTAAGACTAGAGCTGGTTTTGCCACAGCTGTTTTACAAGGCATGTTGTCAGCTCCTGCTACTTTATAATTTGCCAGCCTCCCTTACCTCTGCTTTGGGATTCTACCCAATTGTCAGGACTGCAGCAAGGGAAGGAAGAACATAGTACAGTTTTGTACCTACCATAAATGTAGATGTTCCTCCTTCCCTCTGTGTTTCAGGGTGGTTGTGTAGGTGAGTTTACATGCTTATATTTTTGTATATATTACTGTATATATTGTACATGTTTTGGTGCAGGTTGTTTTGGGACTTGTCTTTTTGGGTCTTCTGACATCTGGGGCAAGAAAAGACTGAGGAAATGGTCATGCGCGATTATACCCTAAGCGTACTTGACGGGGAGCCTCTAAGCGGCATCCGACCCTGCGCATTAGTACCCCCTGGTACTGGCGCTCGTCAGTCTAAGCGCATGACCGACGTCATCACTCTGGTATTGGACTATACCCAATTGTCAGGACTGCAGCAAGGGAATCCTCGAACATCTACATTTATGGTAGGTACAAAACTGTACTTTTTGCATTAGCATAAATTTTCTGAAGGATGTGAAGTTTGAAATGAAAACGTGTTTCATATCCTTTCTAAATTAATTAATGCCCTTTTCTGGCAAGTAGGTCAGCGCTGAAGTTAATACATTTAGCTCTTGTCATAACAAAGAATACTGTCCACAACCAAATCTTATTGGGTAACGTACAACCATAGTTCAACTTTTCTCCGATTTTGGGTCATAATTTTGCTCTGTCCCTTTTAATTCCTCCTGAAGTGACTGACGTTTGGAAAAAAAAAGTAATGAATTACAGTAATAATGCCAATAACTATAGACTTCTAGGGAGAAATCCAGAAATAATCAGGGCACTGATTTTGTTTATTTATGTAGCATTTTGTTTACCTGGAAAGTCCGACTTGGAACGAGACAATTTTCAGCAGATCACCAGGGAGAAAAGCTTCATACCCATGCCCTTGTAATTATAGTGAGAGCTATGCATACAACCAGTACTGCACAGGGGAAAAAATATGATCATTGTTTTTGTTTATATATGTGTGTATAGCTATATCTTCATAGATATATATATATATATATATATATATATATATATATGTATATACATATATATATACATATATATACACACACACACACACACACACATATTTGTTTGTGTCTTTCGGCTTTTCCCGGTTAGGGGTCGCCACAGCGGGACTCCGGTCCGCTAATGATTGGCAGTTGATTTTTATGTACCGGCTTGCCAGGCCTGACACACAGCCTTCAACGAAGGTATGCCCATTCAAGCATGTCTCCACGCAGAAGACACTCTAGCTGAGAATCGAACCAGACAGTGTCTTACTGTGAGGCGACAACGCTACCGCAGCACCACCACCGCGGGTACACACACATATATATATATATATATATATATATATATATATATATATATATATATATATATATATATACATACATACCTCTCAACTGTACAGATTTTCACAGAATGTCCAGATTTTTGGCCTGTTCCTCTTTTTTTCCTGGCAAATCACTGGGATGATCAGAGGACTGAAGTCACTAAATAATGACATACATTTGAGTTTCAGACGTCAAATCCTTCAGAAAATGTATATTAAACAAATCCTGTTATTCTAGCAACTTTCTAAGTTTATAAGAGCAATATTTGAAATATGTCCCTATTTGTACCCCCATTTTGACAAGCTTTGTACAGATTTTTTTTGCATTAAGAGGTTGAGACGTGTCAATACCATGCATGATGCACAGATTCTAATTTTGTATTCATTTTGTTTAATCTCTATTGTTACTAGTCATGGATTTAAATATCCTCCTGTAAAGATGAACTCCTCCTCTCTATGAAAAATTGAAAACAGACCTACATGACTCACTCTTGGCTCCTGTTCTGTTGCTGTGGCACTCACCTGTTCTTCTGTGGTTTTTTCACAGCATTTTGTATATCCAGTTAAAGTAGCTTGTTCACACCATGAGTTACAGTTCTTTTGCTGCATTGCATCTGATTTTTTTATCATTTGTCACTGTGGCATCTAGTAATTTGGTGCACATTGTCTAAGTGTCCAGTTGTTCACATTTCTTGAAAGGTTTGCGTGGAAGGAGTAATGCCTGGAGTTGGGTGTTTTTTGAAACAAGTTGGTGAGTATATAGCTCTCAGCCTTCCATCTCTAGAATGAGGTACACTACCTTTTATATATTGTGGAACAAATTGACAAAATGTGGAACACCTATAACGTCAAGTACGAAACTCACAGGATGGTTAAAATGTGTTACTTTATACTTATTTAATATGAAATACTTAATTAATATGAACATAAGTACTGTTTACCCTGGATATCAGTTTGAAAGGGTCTGTCACACATTCAGATTTTTTTTAAAGTAACATGCATTAATCTGATTTTTTTAAAGTAACGATGTTCATCGTGTTACCCTGCTGCAGTCATCACACTTGGGTTATCCTGCCGTCAGGCGGCCCCGCAGTCGGCCCGAATTCCAAAGTCTTGGTCCGGCGTCGGTTGCTGTCGCTTCTTCCCTGACGTCAGTGTGTCAGGGGTATATAAGAGGCATCCGACGCCATTTTCTTCTGTCTTTCTTGCTGCGCGGTGCCCGAAGCAGAAGCAGTTCGCAAGTGCCGGTCGGCCGACACCTGAGATTTTCGATTTGAATTTCAGTCCGAAGTAAAGCTAAGTACCCTGTTGGGGAACATTTACTTGCCTCAGTCCGATGTCAGAAGAAGTTAACAATTGCATTTCTTGTGGGAAGCAAATACCTCATAAGGACTTCCATTCCTATTGTATTCCTTGCCTAGGCCCAGACTACGACGTCACAGGTTGTCAGTTTTGCGCTAGGTTTAATAAACGCACTGTCAAACACCGTTTTGACTTCGCATGGCATTACTTTGGTAGGAAATTCAATTATATCATGCAGTCGGAGCAGCCGACGACCACAATTCATAAAAAACACGAGGATAAGGACAGGCAGCCTAGGAATAAGCCAGACCCTGAGGCCTCAGCTGGGCCTGTTGCTGGTTCTCCGGTTTTCAGTGAGGCACCTACGCAGCCCCTGACGACCGCAGAGCTGGAACCCCAGACAGCTGCCAACTCCCAAGCGGAGTCTACTAGGCCGACGCAGCCATCTACCGACACCGGAGCAGATTTAGACACCGGTGCAGAGGAAACACCTTCAGTTGCAGAAGGTGTCTTCAGACCGACTACACTCACCATTAAATCTTATGCTAAGCTTAAAACTCCTTTAAAACCTAAGAAAACTGTTCATCAGTCTACAGGTTAAGGCCCCATGCCTAAGAAACAGATGCTTAAGATGGCTGAAGATTTAATTACCCTTATCAGCGGTTCCCATCCCCCTCCTGATAAAAGACCAAGACAAGAGGAAGATTATGCATCCTTTGACCAGGTTTCTCTCTCCTCAGATTCTTCTGAGGAACAGGATTACACTTTTCCACCTTATGAGGATTCTGATGCTGAAGACTCTATTCCCTCAGCATCTCCCCTGAAGACTACTCCTTTGGGGAAACATTACATACCATGAGGGAACATTTCCACTGGGAAGGCCAGGATTACTCAGATTCTAAGAAAAGTCTCAGAGAGTTCCTTTTATTACCCCAGCACAGACCTCTTGCTATCCCTCCGGTTTTGGATATTGTGGATGATGTCTACTTGGAGTCTAGTTTAAATCCAGACTCTCTACCTCTTGCTCCAGCCAAACCAGACAGATGCTACAGAGTACCTGACTCTCACAAATTCCTTTATAAAAGCCCTGTAGCTGACCTAGAAACCATATCCCAGGGTCCTAAGGGAGCAAAGGCTTCTATGGCGAAAAATCCTGTGCCCTCTAAAAGAGATTCCAGAGCCCTGGATAGATGGGGAAAGAAAATGTACACCTCTGCAACTCTGGCTATGAGAGCATTAAATTGCCAGTTTCAAATGTTGAAATATCAACAATTTCTGATGTCTCAGTTAAAACAAAAAATGAGCACACACTCAGAACAACCTGAATTCAAGGAAATGCAGGATCTGTTGCATGCAGCTGAACAGGTGGGCAAGCATACTTTACAATGCGGATTTGATTCACTGGAAGTTTCCTGTAGAGCAGCTGTTACTGGCTCAGTCATTCGTAGACATGCTTAGTTAAAAGAGCAAACCCTCCCTGACCATGTTAAAGCAAAATTATTAGATGCACCTTTACAACAGGATGTATTATTTGGTGTCAAAGCAGAAGAGGTTTTAAAGAAAATGGAGGATAAGGCTAAATCTAAGCAAACGGTCAAGAATTTCTTGCAGGTACAACCCCCTCGCTTCAGCAGAAATTGGCCAACAAAAAAATTGTCCTTTCCAGCTTCAGACAGATCACAGAGGGGCAAATACAGACGCCCAAGGGGCAGAGGTCAGTCACAGAGCCCTTACAAACCTCGCCAATGAGGTTCTGCTACCCAGAAAGGAGGGGAAGACAGGCCCCAAGCTAGCAGAAGGCAGACACAATGACTCTATCCTCAAACTACCAAGCAAATCTCTCCTGGCAACACCCTTGGGAGGAAAACTAGCATTTTTTGCAGACAACTGGCACATCATCACAAAAGACAAATGGGTTCTAAACATTGTCTCTCAAGGATACAGATTCCACTTTCATACATTACCAAGGATCAAAGGAATGCCAAACCTGCCACCAAATCAATGGGCAGAGGTACAAAAACAAATTACAGCTCTCATGAACATGAGAGACATTCAACAGGTACCTACACAGGAGCAGGGACAAGGATTTTACTCAAGACTCTTCCTAGTTCCAAGAAAGAACAAAGCATGGAGACCCATTCTGGATCTTTCAATTCTGAACACCTATCTGCAAGTACCAAAATTCAAGATGCTAACACTACAGCAGCTTCTTCCCACGCTGGACAAGAAGGCTTGGCTAGTCACTTTGGACCTCAAGGAGGCATACCTGCATGTCCCTATCAGACAAAATTGCAGAAGATACCTCCGCTTCTGCGCCCAGGGTCTACACAAAGTGCCTGGCACCAGTAATTGCATACTGCAGACAAAGAGGAATTCAAATATACCCATACCTGGACGACTGTCTTATTCAAGCAGAAAGCAAGGACATTTTTTTACAGCATCTGGCATTTGTCAAACACCTTCTAAGTTGCCTAGGGTACACAGTAAATGAGAAGAAATCAAAAGTAGTGCCCTCACAAAACATAACATTCCTGGGTGCCAGCTTGAATACAACAGCCCAGATGGCTTATCTCACGCCAGACAAATGACAGCTGTTTCAGTATTTCAAAATAATGGCAACAAAGACCCAACTCCCTGCAAGAAAAATTCTGCAGGCCTTGGGATCCATGGCATCTTGCATACTACTAATACCATTTGCAAAACTGCATATGAGGAAATTACAATGGTACCTGAAAAGTGTATGGACTCAGCACAGCCACAGCTTGGAAACAATGATTCCACTCATTCCCTGCCTTCAACAGGAGTTTCTATGGTGGGCACAGGCATATCACCTCAACAAGGGTCAGCCTTTCACCTTACCCACAGCCAGGCAAACTATGACAACAGATGCATCGGACTATGCCTGGGGAGCACACATGGCAGGACAGTGCATTCAGGTCAAATGGATTGCAGATCAGAGACACCTGCATATCAATCAAAAAGAAATGCTAGCAGTGCAGAATGCCCTAACAGCTTTCAAGGACCTTCTACACCCAGGACAACTACTAATAAGGACAGACAACACCACAGTTATGTGGTACATAAACAAGCAAGGGGGCACACATTCCTACCCTCTATGCAGGCAAGCAATGACCTTGTGGAACACTGTACTGTCTTACCAGGTTCAATTACAAGCACAATTCCTGCCAGGAAAGAAAAACACATTGGCAGATGACCTAAGCAGAAACATCATGGATCCACACAAATGGAAACTAGATCCACAAGTATTTGCAATGATAGCTCAAAAATGGGGATGCCCAGACATAGATCTGTTTGCAAGCCCCCACAACCACCAACTTCAAAAATTTTGCACAAGGACCTTCGATCCACTAGCTTGGAATGTGGACGCTCTCTCATTCAGTTGGAAAACATTAACAGTGTATGCCTTCCCTCCACTGCCTCTTCTAGCAAAGGTACTGCTGAAAGTCAGATTAGAGAGGCCACAAATGATTCTCATTGCACCAGACTGGCCACGCCAACATTGGTACCCAATTTTAAGGAACATGGCCCAGGGCCCACCATGGATTTTGCCACAAATTCCTCACCTGCTCACCCAGCGAGACAATCTGATTCTACACAGCCAGCTCAAGACTTTAATCCTGGCTGCATGGCAAATTACCTAAACAACCAGCCAACACCTTTATCCAAAGCTGTTATGGATATCATTCTGGAGGCCAGGAGGCCCAGCACCAGGAAAACATATGAACCAGGCTAAAGGCCTAAATCCCCTTGAGCCGAACATTCCTCCGATTCTACAATATTTAACTGAGATGTTACACAAAGGACTTTCCTTTTCATCTATTAAGATCCACACCTCAGCAATTTCAGCTCATTACAGCATGGATCCTCCTTTATTTTCACATCCACTCCTAAGACAGTACCTCAGAGGGGCTAAGAACTTAAGACCGCCAAGGAGAGCTCCAACACCTACTTGGGATCTCAACTTTGTCCTGGAAAAGCTTACACTGCTGCTCTTTGAACCAGCTTTTTCAACTGATTTAAAATTGATTTCATGGAAAACTGCCCTACTACTAGCAATAACCTCAGCTAGAAGAGTCTCAGAGCTACAGGCACTAATGGCAGTGGAACCTTTCCTCATTTTTCATCGACAGAGTTTCTCTACGAACTAATCCTTCCTTTATGCCAAAGGTGGTATCCAGTGTGGCCCTAAACCAAACCATCCACTTGCCCACCTTCTTCCCAAATCCCCAGAACAAAGGAGGAAGACTCCTGCACTCTTTGGACATTCACAGGCAATTACGTTACTACTTGGATAAAACTAAGGCTTTCAGAAAAACTGACCAGCTCTTTGTAGCCTATGCTACAGGATCAGGATCACAAGGAAAAGCTATCTCAAAACAGACCATTTCTAAATAGATAGGACATTGCATACGTTTCTGCTACACACATCTGGGAAACCAGTACCTGCTAACATTAGGTCCCACTCCACCAGGGCTACAGCTACATCAGCAGCCTTTCTCAGGGGAGTGCCAACCAAGGATATTCTGGAAGCTGCTACTTGGAGTTCAGTGCACACCTTCATCAAACACTATCACTTACCTCTTTACTCTAAGACTACAGCTGGTTTTGCCACTGCAGTTTTGCAGGGCCTACTAGCTTCTTCTAACCCTGTTTAACTCCACCTCCCCTCCTTAGCTTTGGGATTCAACCCAAGTGTGATGACTGCAGCAGGGTAACACAATGAACATAGTACAGTTTTGTACCTACCATAAATGTAGATGTTCGGGTGTTTACCCTGCTGCAGTCCAGGTTACCCTCCCTCCATCCCCTCTGAACTAGCTGAACATATCTCTAATACTTTATCCTATACTACCTCTGTGGTGTATTTGCTTGTACCTAAGGGTTTTGTTTTATTTTTATATAGCCATATGTATATATATATATATATATATATATATATATATATATATGTATATATATATATATATTTATGTATGTGTGTGTATATATATATATATATATATATATATATATATATATATATATATATATATATTGCCTACCTTTTGTGGACAGCTGACATCTGGGGCAAGACAAACTGAAGAAAATGGTGGTGTTGGATGCCTGTTATATACCCCCTGACGCACTGACGTCAGGGAAGAAGCGACAGTAACCAACGCCGGACCAAGACTTTGGAATTCGGGCCGACTGCGGGACCGCCTGATGGCAGGATAACCCAAGTGTGATGACTGCAGCAAGGTGAACACTCGAACATCTACATTTATGGTAGGTACAAAACTGTACTTTTTTGCTGTACAATATTGACTCATACTAAATCATCAAAAACTTTATATAAATAAAAGGTGGCATAGTTTAGCTGTGCTGTGAGCTTCATATTTGAAGTTGTTAGTAAACAAGTTAGTGCGAGACATAGGCCAATTGGACTTATTTGACTCATTTGAGCTCCATCATTCGGTGGCCTCACAACTAGGTATGACAGGGTCATTATATCATATGCAACCGAGATGTCTGTCCGAGATACACTCCAGCAAAGTGCAAAGCATTTTCTTACTGGTAGTCTTTCTTCCCGTAGTAGTTACAAGTCTCGTTAATGAACAGACATTTCCTGTCATGCACTACAAAAGCGGCCTAGTCCATAACTGTGACTACAGCATCATGACTCTTGTATGTCTGACTGTGTTAGCTGCTCACACTGCTAGAGCAGCCAGTTGCTGTTACTGAATACTCAACAGGGTTTTCAACCTTAACTGGTCAGCTTAACTATTTTTGTTTTATGAACCATTCCAGTTAATGTCTCAGAAGATAAGATGAGACAACTCGAAACCTGATAGGGACTTACTAAGTTTTCTATTGCTTTCCTTAATTAAATAGGGTTTATTACTGGTTGGTAATGAATACTGGAAAAGTTTATTTTCAATTGTCTATTGCACTTCTGTTTTGCTACATATCTCTGTAATCTGTACAGCTGTTTTTGCAATCAGTGCAACTGTTTTTAGTCTCCTTTTTGTTGCCTGATAGAGCTGAATATCTGTTGCTGTTTGTGACCCTTCCAACTTGTAGTGAAATCTTTTGTCTAGAGAGCCCTAGCTGTTTTCTTTGTGGCAGGAAGTAAATCAGTCTGGTTAATCTAGCTAAAAGCATTTCTGCAACAAAACTGTTATTTTTGATTGGATAATTGGGCTGGTTTCTGTTTTTCTGCCTTTAATAGCCAGTGTTTTAAACCAGAAATACTTGTTTGCTCAAGCTGTTCAAAGCTGCAGAAAGACTGGCCTTTTGCCCTGCTGTGATATTGGAAAAAGATGAGTTGTTATTTTCTGTTGTCTTCTGCACTTCTGTTTTACTACAGAGCAAGTGTGAAGATAGGGCTAATGACTAATAAAAATGTTTTTTTTAAATTACTGAGTATGAATAACAGGATTTGTGCAGTAATTCAAAAGGATGCTTGCTTTCAGATTAAAGGGGAGCCTCTTAGCTTTATGGATGGATATGCAATGATATTTGTCTTTTATGGTAGATGGACAAATACAAGTACTTTGTTTTTAGTCCTCTACAATGTGAAGGTATTGAGAAGAATTAAATGCAAACATCCAAAAACAGTAAGAAGTCAAGAAAATAACAGAATGCCTTCTCTGCCTCTGTACATCCAACCAAATGATGGGGAAGCAACATTCACCCCATCTCCACCCAGATCTTCCAGTTAGTTTGCAATATATAGTTTTAGATAGCATACCAATACTGCTTTCCAGCCCGGTGAGTGAACAAAGGCAAAGTACACTGTCAGACCGTTCAAGAACTGACAGGACCCCAAGGTAGGTGATATGAAAAAACAAAGTCAATTAATGACTCTTAAAAGCAAAAGAATAGAAAATGCCAAAATGAAAAATAAAGTATAAAAACAACTTTTAAAATCATTATGGACATTTTTCTACTCTGTATGAATACAGGGTTTTCACCACGCAAGTCAAGATTATTAACTTCCTAGAAACAAGTATTCTAGTTCCTATTTAGCTTTTCGCAAAGTATACTTAGAATTTGACGGGGGGAGGGGGGCGCCTTGGGAAAACCTGGATTCAACAAGGGAGCCGAAAATCGAAAAAGTTTGGGAACCACTGCATGCAGTCCATAAACTCCCAAACAGCACTTCCCCCATCAGGAAACATACTGTCAATCTCCCCTGATTCTGCTTCTTTTAAAGTACCAGTCATACTGCCATTGCTTTGCTTTCTCCTATGGCAGACCCCCTTCTGCTCTTACATTTAACAAGTTTTGTGTGTCACATAATGCCTCCATATCCCTTCTGTGTTGACGATATTATAATTCTGGGATCCTCCTTTTTTATCTTGCAACACATTCGTTGCTCATTTGTCCAATTGCATGTTTGTTATCCATTATGTCATGTTACAGGATTGTACTTATGCTATAACAGTGCATGTTGTTACTCATGCTTTTTACTGCATACATGTTGCATGTTTGTTACCTTTGCTTTCAACATACATTTTAACCATGACCTGTTGCAAGTTTGTTACCTAAAGTTTGCTGTTCATGCTTTCTCCCTGTATATTTGTCATACTGCATGCTTGTTGCTCATCCCCTTGAATTATCCATTACCACCCTGTGTATCACTTCTATCAGCCTCATAACTGCTTTAGATAAGGCCTTTAGAACTGCCCTTGGTATTCATGGAATGGCCTTAATCAGGGATTAGATTTTCATTTTGGCATTTGAAGGAAAATCATGTACCATTTTGGTCATTAGCACTTTTCCTACCCTGTGTAACTGTAGTTAATCAGCACCTTCATCAACTTCCTTTTTCCCGTTTTTACATGAGGTAGGAGTGTCATATGTACATCAATCAGTGTGGCGAATTACATAGAACCAGTGTTTACACCATTCAGTGACTAAACCTGTTGCAGACGTATTCTCCAGTAAAGA
Organism: Protopterus annectens; assembly: GCF_019279795.1. Taxonomy (NCBI): domain Eukaryota; kingdom Metazoa; phylum Chordata; order Ceratodontiformes; family Protopteridae; genus Protopterus; species Protopterus annectens. Next base: position 1,195,380,365 of record NC_056741.1, read on the forward strand.
GTTTTCTTTCTTGTTGAAGCTGCCTAGTCTGTGTATATTATTTCTTAGAAATATAGAAACCTAGTAGCATCTGTGCTCTTTGCCAACGAGCACTCTATTAACATAAATGCTAACATGCCATCTGTGGATTTGCTCTGCAAAAAGAAATTTATAGAGAGGAAGGTGATCTGTACCACCTCAGGTCCACAGATGTAATACTTAATAACATTCTTCTGGCTCAGGCACTGCATGAGCACTTGCAAGTAGGACCAGATTTTGGTAGAGATCGTAACATGTCATTGGAAAAGTTATAAAGGACTGACTGACAGGCAATGAATAATGACATAGGAGAAATGAAGTTATTCTACATGTATTTTTCCCTCAAATTTCATTTATTACTATGTAATTTGTTCTGTCCCTTAGTTTAGTGTTGTTTTTCCTCATATCACTTATTTAAGAAACACAGTGACATGTACCATTTGCTACTGCACACTCTTTCTTGGCGTTTAAATAACATTCTTATTCCAGAAAAATAATGTTTTTTTGTTTCACTGAAATGTTGCCCTGCTGCAGTAGATTCACGTGTCCCAAAACCATTGGAGCAACATTTGGTCATTCCAGGTCACTGTTACCTCCTAGGAGGTTACTAGGCTAATGGCCGTAGGTCCTTACAAGCCTAGCTGAGTTTAGCCCTTATTCCCAAGAGTATCTGTTATGTGCAAACAATTAATTTAGCACATATTGCCCCTGTCCAAGAAGTACACCAGTGGAACCCCTGGGGTGAATTTTCTGTTCCCCATCCAGCTATCTAAATTGAGCTTAAATAATGTCAATGAAAGGCTTTTTTTAACCTGAATTGGGAGTCTGTTCCAGAGATGAGGTATCCTCTGTGAGACAAGTCTGTCCCTCAAGAAAGATCTGTTGATATCGCATACCAGGTTAAGGTCCTTAGAGCGAGTGTCTCATATGCCATTAGACTTGTGTATTTGCAGCATTTCCACTACATTGGGTCAGAAAGTGCTTTATATGCAAGGCACAGCTCCCCCCTCTGAGTAGTCTGTATGACACCGAGTAAAGTGACAGTGATTTTAGTCTGTCCACATAGGATAGACGCTGCAGACCTTGTATTTTCCTTGTAAGGAATCTTTGTGGTCTGTCCCAACTGTTGCAGGTGCTTGGAGAGGAGCATACCAAAGGGAACATTATAATTGTTCTCTATTATTGGCCTGATAGGGAAGTGTATAGGGAGGTTTTAACTTATTTTCTGGAGGCAATGCCCTTGCTTATCAGATGGGCTATGTAAAACGCCCTTCTTACGACTATGGAGACATGTAGATCAAAGTTGAGACTGCTGTCAACCTGTGTGCCCAGATCTCTTACCACTGATTGCATGCTTAGGGTATTGCCATTGATGTGATAGTTCGCAAAGATATTACCCATGCTGAAGGGGATGATAATGCACTTTTTTTGCATTGTTTGAGGCCATGACTTGGGCACCAGTCATTAATCTGCATGAGTCCCTCTTGCAGGATGTTGACATCTTTTTTGGGACAATGACCACTTCCAATTTGCAGTCATCAGCAAACTTGGCCAGCCAAAGGCCTTTAGTTTTTGCCTGTACTTCAGAGAAGTACATTCCGAATAGCAGGGGCCCCTGATCCGATCCCTGTGGAACACCACTTGCTACAGGTCTGCTGGAGAATGTGGAGTCTCCTGTTTTGACTGTATGAGTTCTGTCCGTGAGCCAGTTTGCAACCCACCTGACAATATATGGGTTGATCCCCAGCTGGGTATGTTTATCAATGATGCCTGAGTGGGAAATAGTGTCAAAGGCCTTAGTTAAGTCTAGGTAGGCTCTATGCATAGATTTTACCCTCGTCCATTGTTTTGGTGACTCTTTCAAAGAAGTCCACCAAGTTTAGCAGACATGAGCACTCCTTGACAAACCTAAACTGGGTGAGGTCAAGCATTTGGAGATTTTCTATAGCCTTGTTAATGAGATCCATGATGACATGTTCCATGGCCTTGCAGATAAGACTGGTCAGGCTAATAGGTCTATAGTTCCCAGGGTAAGTGGATGCATCCCCTTTGTGCAAAGGAGTGACGGAAGCCATTTTCCATTTCTTTGGAATGTAGCCAGTGTTTAGGCTGTGGTTGAAAAGAGTACCCAGTGGTGTTGCTGATTCTTGTTTTAACTAGTGCAGAACGCAGCTTGAGATGTTACCTGTTTCCAGTAGAGACCATACTTTTGTCCTTGGAGACGGCATTTATGACCTGCTCCATAGCGATACTAGGTGGCGCTCAGGTTGTAGGGATGCTTTGGGGGTATGTGTGGCAAGGACAAAAGAGTGATGTTTTCACTGAACCTGTCAGCCAGCAGGTTTGCTTTGGCCACAGGTTCTGAATATGTAGTACCATTGACCACAAGTTCAGCACAGGTCTGGGTCTTTCCTTTGTTACAGATGTAACTAAAGAATGCTTTATGGTTGTCTTTAGTTTGGGAAGTCAACTTGGATTTGTAGTTAGCTTTGGAGGATTTCACAAGAAGTCTTATTTGCTTGTTTAAGTTTAGGAGGGAGTGTTTCCAGTTTAGAGTCCTTTCCTTCCTATTCTTAGACAGCAGTTTTCTTCTCTTATTGTACAGCTTGTTAATGGCCGAAGTCCACCAGACAGGCACATTTTTCTTTGAAGATCTTGCCTTGTTACTGTCAGGTACGGCAGAGTCAATACAGTTGTATAGGTGTTTGTATAAAGCACCGGTGTAGAGCCCTGCATAAGTGTCTGTACAATCAGTGGGGGGAGGGACTATGAAACATTTTATGCCATCTCGTAAGAAGTTGAAATTGGCCTTAGAGAAGTTTTTTAGTCGAGTTGCAGCTAAGGAGGGGTATGGTGTGACTGTTAATTCTAACGAGACTAATTTGTGTTCAGATTTCACCAAGGAGTGCCGCACGCTGGAAATGGTCCCCCATGTTGGTGAGCTCCAGGTCCAGAATGTTTAAGCCCCTTGTGGCGGTGTCAACCAACTGATCCAGTTCATTGGAGTTAAAGTCCAGGAACCTTTAGGCAAGTGAGTTGGAACACACATAGTTTACCCAGTCAATGGTCAGGTAATTAAATATGCTTGAAACCAGGGTGTTTAGTTGTATCTTGATTGACTCGAGTAGTTCCAAATAGGCAGAGTGAATTTCATGATGCATGGAGGGGGGGTCCTATAGCTGACAGTGGCTTGAATAGGGGTCTTGCGAACTGTTAATTGCACCTGAATTAGCTCAAGGGAATTGTGCTGTTTAACCTATCTAAAGGCGTATTTATCTTTAATGAATATTGATACACCACCTACTTTACTTTTCACGCTTTCAGTTTGTGGTCTGAACTTGTGGAAGGAAATGTAACCTGGTGTAGCTGGGGTGCTCTTCGCAGCCTTAAACTAGGTCTCTGCGGCTGCACAAATGTCAGCATCTTCCAAGGTGAGGAGAGCTTCTAGTGAATGCAATTTCAGGTTTAGACTCCTGGCATTAAGCAGCATAGTCCTGAGATTGTGTTTCAGGGGTATTTTTATGTCAGGTGTTTTGTTTTTGTCACATTGCCTAAAACAGGTGCTGTGGGGTGGCAGGAGCCTTTGCCAGTAACAGAAATTCTAGGGGAGGCAGATGAAGACCATCTCTGGAAAAGCATCTAGGTCTGTCAGCTATGTCGTCCCTGGCTGACAGATACTGGATCCCCTTAAAATAGCACTAGAATCTAAGCCAATTGTTGAAGTCCGTCAGTCTTTGGTTGTATTGTGCCATCATCCTGTGAGGGTAAAATGCTGCTTAACACTAGGGACATACCTGCCTGCGACAAATAATCAGAGAGCTTGGTCATATCTCTCTTCATCTAGTTCAGTGAGGTACGTCTCAAGTCATTCACATCATGCACTATGACAGAGTCATAACAGTACCTTTTGTTGAGAGACTTGAGTACGTGTGTGATATGGCGGATCCTGGTGCCTGACAAACAACTGCCTGTGACCTTTTCTTTATCCATTGTAGTGAGAGGGACATCTGTGTGCCTCACAATGGAGTCACCTATGACTAAGATGTTTGGTTTTGTGTTACACTTTAAGAGCTTATTTTGTGAGACTGTTTTGTGAGGTATTATGTATACTGCAGGAGATGTGTTATGTGAAGTGTGCTTGTGTTTGGGAGGTCTCTGGTGTTTGGGTAGGCTTTTGGTAAGGACCTCTGCATATGTAGGAATATGTGTTATTTGCTTGATATGTGCAGGAGGTGATGTTTGCGCGCTGACAGCCTGCTCACTGTCAGATGTGCTGACTGTTGAGTGAGAGAGCCTGGATTCAAGGTACTTACTATAGATGTGTCTCTCACATATTGAATTTGGGTTAACTAAAATTAGTGGGTTGTCACTGTACATGAGGCAATTGGTACATTGTCTCAGAATGCCCGTGTCAAGTGGGATGGCTGGAGAAAATGTGGGAAATTTTCCATCCATAATGCTAGCTAAATTACTGTGTTCAGGGTTTTGATAGTAGACAGGGAGGGCTGGGTAAAGCAGCTGGATGGGAAAAGAGTTCTGAAATATGAGGGTCTGATGGGTGAAATTTGTGTTGGTACTTTAGAAGTTATTCTGAAAGGTACTGCCTGACCGAGAATCACAATCGAGCAAAACCACCTATGGAGAAAGAGCAGCGTATTAAGGGAAAAATTAACAAGTGAGAAGTTTGCTTCTATAACTGCCAACAGTATCCACTGCTGCCCGGCAGTACACGATGGTGAGATGCATTTAAACAAGCAGAAGCCTGTGCAAATGCAGAATTTAAATAGGAAACGAGAACCTTTTAAATTAAAGTAACCAATACAGTTGCTCAACACTGAGCTCTGATCCAATAATCTTTAACTAGATGTGTCCCAGGCATCACTCTCCTGTCACAAGGTTGCAGTAGGGCCCTCTCCGATAAAGACTGCTTGGAATACGTGCTCACTAAGATCATAGACAGTTGGCTGAATGGTAAGAACTAAATTAAGAGTGACAATATTTATGAAAATGGTTTAAACGTTATAAGCTGGATTTTCTGGACTGAGCTATTTAGGTTTTATGGTACATTAAGGACAGGATGACTGAACATGTCTGTTTCTGTTGTGCATTTATGCTCCTGGGAAGAGTCAGCTTCATTTCATTTATTCACTTAGTAACTTTCTTAACAAATGCAAAGACTATCTTTTATAATCATTGTTGATTGGGCTACTTTATTAAATGAAAGTTTGGGCAGACAAATGATCTGACATTCTGCCAACCACAATTTAACATGTATTTTACATGACTTATTGGAATCTCTTGATCTAGCCGATCCCTGTCAAGATGTTCATCGTGCATACAGCTGCAGTAATCACAGATGGGGTTCTCTGCGATCAGGCGGGTCCTTGGTCGGCCGAATTCCAAAGTCTAGGTCCGGCGTCGGTTGTTGTCGCTTTCTTTCCTGATGTCAGAGCGACAGGGGTATATAAGACACAGCCGACGCCATTTTCTTCAGTCTTTTTTGCTGCGCGGTGCCCGAAGCAGAAGCATTTCGCAAGTGCCGGTCGGCGAGCTCCTGAATTTACGAAAAATTGGAAACCGAAGTCTTCTTTAAAGCTAAGTACCCCGTTGGGGAAACTTTTCTTGCCTCAGACCGATGTCAGACAAAGTTAACAATTGTATTTCTTGTGGGAAGCAAATACCGCATAATGATTTCCATTCCCTCTGCATACCTTGTTTAGGCCCAGGCCACGACGTCTCGGGCTGTCGCTTTTGCGCTATTTTCAATAAACGCACTATTAAGCGTCGGGCGGAGTTCGCCCAACACTTTTTTGGTAAAGCCTTTGATTATAAAATGTCGTCGGAGACTCCGACTACCATTTTGTCCAAAAAACGCAAGGACAAGGACCGACACGCGAGGCCCGCGGTCTCCACCGACACCACGCCAAAACTGGCTACACGTGGTACGGTTCTCAGCGAGACGCCTATGCAGCCCCTGACTGCAGACTACTCTTCTTTGGCGGTGTCCTCTGTAACCGAGACCGCAGGTACCTCGGCCCATACCCAGACTACAACCACCGAAGCCACTGTGAGTGTTGAGCCTCCTAATTTGGACAGATCCACTTCCACCCATGGTGTCTTTAGACTCTCATCTTCCTTTTCCATAAAGGCCTTTACTAAGTCCAAATCAGCCATGCATCCCAAGAGGCCTGTTGCACAGGGCCCATCTCCAGGCCCCATGCCTAAAAAGCAGATGCTAAAAATGGCTGAGGATTTAATTACTCTTATCAGGGGTTCCCAACCCCCTCCAGACAAGAGACCCAGAGTGGAGGAAGATTCCCCGTCTTCTGACCAGGGCTCCATTTTTTCAGAACATTCTGATGTAGAGGAACACTCATGCTCCCCTTTTGAAGATTCTGATGCAGAGCAGTCCATTCCTTCTGTATCTCCCTCAGAGGATTTTTCTTTTGGGGAAACATTGCACACCTTGAGGGAACACTTCCATTGGGAAGGCCAAGACTTTTCTGATTCTAACAAAATACTTGGGGAATTTCTTTTGTTACCTCAACACAGACCTCTGGCGATACCTCCTGTCTTGGACATACTTGATGATGTTTACTCGGAGGCTTGCCTTAATCCGGATTTCCTGCCTCCTGCCCAAGTCAAGCCTGATAGGTATTACAGAGTTCCTAACTCTCACCAATTTCTTTACAAAAGCCATAATGCTGACCCTGAAACCATTTCTCGAGGCCCCAAGGGAATGAAGGACTCTACTGCTAAGAATCCACTACCTTCCGAAAAAGAGTCTAGATCCTTAGAAAGGTGGGGAAAAAAGGTATATACCTCGGCCACCCTAGCCATGAGGGCCTTAAATTGCCAGTTCCATATGCTTAAATATCAGCAGTTTCTGTTATCACAATTAAGAAATAAAATGTCTCAACCTGAACAACCAGATTTGAAGGAGTTGCAGGATATGATGCATAGTGCAGAACAAGTGGGTAAACACACCTTACAATGTGGCTATGATGCCCTAGAGGCCTCAAGTAGAGCTGCTGTGACAGGATCAGTCATTCGTAGACATGCTTGGCTTAGGGAACAAACCTTGCCTGACCATGTTAAAGCTAAACTACTAGATGCTCCTTTACAAAAGGATGTACTATTTGGTACTAATGCTGAGGAGATACTACGGAAAATGGAAGAAAAAGCTAAATTTATGCAAACTGTCAAAGCTTTTCTACAGGTTCATCCACCACGTTTTAGCAGAAATTGGCCTTCAAAAAACTGGTCCTTTCCAGCCACGGACAAGCCACAAAAAGGTGGATACAGGCGCACAGGGGGCAGAGGACAACCTCAAGGATCATATAGAGGCAGACAATGGCAAACCCCAGCACCAAGAGGTGGCGAAGACAGTGCACAACAATACAGGAAACAAACCCAATGACTTCCCCCTTTTTCATGCCAAACAAGTCTCAGCTGATAGCACCCTTGGGAGGAAAGCTAGCATTATTTACAAGAAATTGGCATATTATCACAACAGACAAATGGATCCTGGACATTATAAACAGAGGCTACAGATTTCATTTTCACACTCTTCCAAAAATGAGAGGCATGCCGAACCTGGCACACAATCAAAGGGCAGAGGCTCAAATACAAATTTCAAAGCTTATGGACATGAAAGCTATTCAAGAGGTACCTACTAACGAACAAGGTCAAGGTTTTTATTCCAGACTTTTTCTGGTACCAAGGAAAGGAACCGATTGGAGACCCATTTTGGACTTATCCATCCTAAACACATTTCTACTCGTACCAAAATTCAAGATGCTCACATTACAGCAGCTTCTTCCCATGCTGGGCAAGGAGTTTTGGCTGGTAACATTGGACCTCAAGGAGGCATACCTGCATGTCCCAATCAGACAAAGCTGCAGAAGATACCTCAGATTTCTTGCAGGTTCAATCCACTATCAATTCTCTGCATTGCCCTTTGGCTTATCTACTGCGCCCAGAGTATTCACGAAATGCCTGGCATCAGTAATTGCCCACTGCAGACTTCAAGGGATACAAATTTACCTTTATTTGGACGACTGCCTGATCCAAGCGGACAGCAAGCACATACTTCTGGAACATCTGGCTTATGTAACACGGTTATTGAATTCTCTGGGATACACAGTCAACAAAGAAAAATCCAGGCTAACACCATCTCAGAAAATAACTTTCCTGGGTGCCAACTTGGACACAAACACCCAGGTGGCCTATCTTACACCAGAAAAACAGGGGCAACTAACTCAGTACTTCAAAATACTAGCAAATTGTACCACGCTCACTGCAAGGAAAATCCTGCAGGCTCTGGGCTTCATGGCATCTTGCATTCTTTTAATCCCATGTGCAAAGTTGCATATGAGGAAACTTCAATGGTACCTAAAAAACCTATGGTCTCAACACAGCCACAGTTTGGAAACAGTAATACCAATAATCCCATGTTTGCAAAAGGAATTTTTATGGTGGGCCCAAGCATGCCAAACAAACACAGGCCTTCCATTCTGCAAGCCTCAAGCAAATCAAGTCATCACAACAGACGCCTCAGACTACGCCTGGGGGGCGCACATGACAGACAGGTGCATTCAGGGCAAATGGTCCCAAAAGGAAAAGCACCTTCACATCAATCAAAAAGAAATGCTAGCAGTGATAAATGCAATTACAGCTTTCAAGGACCTCCTGCATCCAGGGCAATTATTGATAAGAACAGACAACACCACAGTAATGTGGTACATAAACAAGGTGGAACACATTCATACCCCCTTTGCAGGCCAGCCATGTCACTTTGGAACTTGGCTCTGGAATGGCAAATCGAACTACAAGCACAGTACTTGCCAGGATTGGAAAACACGCTGGCAGACAATCTAAGCAGAAATATAACAGACCCACACGAATGGAAGTTGCATCCTCAAGTGTTTACAAAGATAATCCAAGCGTGGGGAAGGCCAGACATAGATCTCTTCGCCTCCCACAGGAATCATCAATTGAAAAAAGTTCTGTTCAAGGACCTTTCATCCAAAGGCCTGGAGAGTGGACGCCCTTTCTGTCAGTTGGGCAGCATGGACAGTTTACGCTTTCCCACCTTTGCCTCTTCTGACCAAGGTGCTCTTGAAAGCAAGAGCAGACAGACCGAAGATGATACTGATTGCTCCAGACTGGCCAAGACAACACTGGTACCCACTTCTGAGGAGCCTAACACATACTCCTCCCTGGACCCTACCTCTAATGCCTCTTCTACTGACTCAGCACAGCTACAAAACTCTTCACAGTCAGCTGAAAACACTCAATCTGGCTGCATGGAAAATTCCTTAACACCACAACAGACCCTACTCTCCAAAGAGGTGCAGGATGTCATTTTGGAGGCCAGAAGGCCATCTACTAGAAAGGCTTACTCCGCAAAATGGAAACTGTTCTGCGCTTGGAATGAGAAAGAAGGCCAGGATCCTAGAAAACTGAATTTGCCTCAGATACTACAGTATCTAGCTGAGCTGTTGAACAGTGGACTTTCATTTTCCTCCATCAAAATTCATGCCTCAGCCATTTCTGCAGAATACAACACTGATCCACCTTTATTCTCTCACCCACTTTTAAGACAGTTCCTCAGAGGAGCTAAGAATATAAGACCTCCAAGGAAACAACCAATACCAGCCTGGGATCTTAACTACATTCTAGAAAAATTAACATTACCTCCCTTCGAACCAACTGCCTCAACAGATTTGCAATATTTGTCCTGGAAAACAGCTTTCCTTCTGGCCATTACCTCAGCTCGTAGGGTTTCGGAACTACAAGCCCTCATGGCTGTGCAGCCCTTTCTCATCTTCCATCAGGACAGGGTTACCCTACGAACCAACCCGTCATTCATGCCTAAAGTGGTATCCAGGGTAGCTTTAAATCAGGCCATACACTTACCTACCTTTTACCCCAATCCTCAAAACAAAGGGGAAAGGCTGCTACACTCCTTAGACATCCATAGACAGCTACGTTATTTGGACAGAACAAAGCCTTTCAGGAAATCAGAACAACTTTTTGTGTCCTATGCTGTAGGAGCTCAAGGGAAGCCAGTTTCCAAACAGACAATTTCAAAATGGATAGGCCATTGCATACGGTTTTGTTACTCCTTTCATGGAAAATCTGTTCCTACAGGCATCAGATCCCACTCCACCAGGGCCACAGCTAACTCTACAGCCTTCCTGAGAGGAGTTCCTACCAAAGATATTTTGGAGGCAGCCACTTGGAGTTCTGTGCATACCTTCACAAAACACTACCACCTGCCTTTATACTCCAAAACTATAGCAGGATTTGCCACTGCTGTGTTGCAGGGCATTCTGGCTCCTCCCAGTTCCACCTAGTGCCTACCACCCTGTGGGTAGCTTTGGGATTCTACCCATCTGTGATTACTGCAGCTGTATGCACGATGAACATAGTACAGTTTTGTACCTACCATAAATGTAGATGTTCGAGTACTAATACAGCTGCAGTACAGGTTTCCCTCCCTCCTTCCCCTCTTGGTAAAGGCCTAGGAGCTAACCCCTCCCCTCCTCATACAACTTGATTGAGTTATCCTTCTTTGGTATTTTTGCTTGCAACTAGTGATTTTTGATTATATTGCATTGCATGAATATATAGATAATTTATGTATTGCCTTCCTTCTGGGGGCACCTGACATCTGGGGCAAGAAAGACTGAAGAAAATGGCGTCGGCTGTGTCTTATATACCCCTGTCGCTCTGACGTCAGGAAAGAAAGCGACAACAACCGACGCCGGACCTAGACTTTGGAATTCGGCCGACCGAGGACCCGCCTGACGGCAGAGAGCCCCATCTGTGATTACTGCAGCTGTATTAGCACTCGAACATCTACATTTATGGTAGGTACAAAACTGTACTTTCTTTATCTTGGGGGAAAAAAGTGTTCCTTTTTATTCTAATGTAATACCTGTTCACATACTGACTTTTTTTATTTTCTAGATCTTCCCTTTCATCAGTTCTTTATTATATTCTTCAACCAAGATACCCGTCTGACCATTCAGAGATTAATCTTCATCTAAACCCTGACTGATCAAAAAGTGTGGACTGGATTCTAAACACAAGTTTGCTAGTGCATTCTCAGATAGAAAAGTTATTAGAAAGTTTTCATTTCTCCTAAGGGGGAAATGTGTTTATAGACCACCTTCAAGGATGAATTGAGATGTGCCTTAATTAAACAGGCTTCTTTCCATAAGAAATAGAAATCATAATCACAGACAGATCGTAATAAAATCAAAAACTTGGAAAACATATTCATCTCCAAGTATGGCAGACTGGTTCATCCTAGGTTTTCCTCAAGCAGCCAGAGAACTCCATTGTGTATCTTTACATACTATATCTTAAAAAAATATCAGACCTCTTTAGGGTTTGCTTATCTGTGTAATTGAAAACATTGTGCTTATCTATATGAAATCTTAAAAGTGACTTATACATAGCATGCAGTTTATTCCAGAAGTATGCAGAGAGAAGTTTCTGACATTCCATTGCTTCTAGTGATCAGGAAGAGGCCCGCTTACTGTCATAAAGAGGACATTATTTTGCTTACATGTAAGCATTTGTAATTTACCACTTAAGGTTGCTCATTTTTCCTGCAGTCTGTTCCAGGGAGTAGCTGCTCCGTATGACTTGCTGTGTGGGCCTTCTGCTTTCCTCTGTTGCCTTCCTTTTCATGATGATCACTTCACATTGGTATGAGCTATTATGTCGTATGTCCCCCAGTCTCTTCTGGTCTTTAGTGTGAAGAGGTTAAGTATGTTTAGAATGTGGAATATCCTGCTTTCGTTTTCCAGCAACTCTTTTGGTGAATTTCCTCTAGACTTCTTTCTCTAGCCTGATTCCATTATTTTGTATGGACTCTTGAACTGTACACAGATGTCCTTCAAGGATGCATCTGCAGTCCTTACAAATGGGTTGTCCTGTCGTCAGGCAGCCCTTCGGTCGGCCGGATTCCAAAGTCTGGGTCTGGCCTCGGCTGGTGTCGCACTTCACCTGACGTCATTGCGGCAGTTATTCGGGTATAAAGGCATCAGCCGACGCCATTTTCCTCAGTCTTTCTTGCCGCGTGGTGCCCGAAGCAGAAGCTGTTCGCAAGTGCCGGTCGGTCAGAACCAGAGATTACTACTACACGAATACTTCTACTACTACCGAAGACTTCTAAAAAGCTAAGTACCCCGTTGGGGACTCTTTCTTGCCTCAGCCGATGTCAGAAAAAGTGAATAACTGTTTAACTTGTGGGAAACAAATACCTCATAAAGATTTCCACTCTTACTGTTTGCCTTGCTTAGGCCCAGACCACGACGTAGCAGCTTGTCTAGCCTGTGCTTCTTTCAACCGACGAACGCTTAGACGTCGGTCGGAATTTGCTGAAGAGTTTTTGGCTCAGATTTTGCTTACATTATGCCGCCGGATCCTCCGACAGCAAATTTCTAAAAAACGCAAGGAAAAGGACCGACACTCGCGGTCCGCGGTTTCGGCGAAACCGCGGTTAAGCCAACCGCGAGTGTCTCTGTTTCGCTGAAACAGAGTCCACGGTTCTTCCTTCGTCGAAAACTTGCCTCTTACCGAGGCCTCATCCAGCTTGGCTGAATCTGCTACTGAAATCCCACCTGCTCTTGCAGGTACACAGGATTTATCCGATACTATCCCTTTGGATATTTCTACCCCTGCACGTGGAGCTGCTAGGCCTCCTGCATCCATGTCGATTAAGGCCTTTGCCAGGGCTAAAGCAGCAAAAACTACCAAAACTGTGCCTGCTAAGACCCCCTCTCACAGGCCCAGTTCTAGTTCACAAATGCTTAGTCTAGCAGAGGATCTCATTTCTTTGATCCGGGGATCCCAACCACATTCAGACAGGGCCTCTCACCCACCTCCACAGAAGAGGACTAGAGTAGAGCCCCCTGAGCCAGTTTCTTCAGATGGCTCCTCTGATGAATCAGATAATTCAAACCCTCCAGAGGCCCCCTTTTCTCCTTATGAGGACTCTGATGCAGAAGAGTCCATCCCTTCTGCCTCTCCGCCTGAGGAATTTTCTTTTGAGGAAACCTTGCATGCTATGAGGGAACAATTTCAATGGCAGGGCCAGGATTTTTCAGACACTAGGAAAAGGCTTAGAAACTTCCTGCATTTGTCACAGCATAGGCCTTTAGCCATTCCTCCAGTACTTACTGTTGTGGATGATGCTTTTAATGATGCTTGTACTGCTCCTGATTCTCTTCCTCCGGCCCCTGCTAAGCCCGATAGGTACTACAGGGTCCCGGACACACATTATCATTTGTATAAGGCCCCTTTTGCAGATCCCGAAACTATCTCACAGGGACCTAAGGCTGTAGCAGCTACCTCTGCCAAAAAACCCCTCCCCTCTGAAAGGGAATCCAGGTCCTTAGAGATGGGGTAAAAAAGTTTACACTTCTGCTACTCTTTCAGCTAGGGCCTTGAACTGTCAATTCCATATGATCCAGTATCAAGAATTTATGTTAGACCAGTTAACTAAAAAGCTGTCCTCAGATGAACCATTAGACAAAAAATCTGTTCAGGAAATGGTACATAATATTCAGCAGGTCAGTAATCATTCCTTAAAATGCGGCTATGATGCACTGGAAGCTTGCTTTAGATCAGCCATGACTGGCACAGTGATCAGAAGGCATGCATGGTTGAAAGAACAGGCCTTACCAGATCATGTCAAATCAAAGCTACTAGATGCTCCCATGGACAAGATCAATTTGTTTGGCTCTCCTGCACAACAGGTGTTGAAGAAGATGGAAGAGAAGGCAAAATCTGTCCAGACAGTGAAAGATTTCTTACAGGTCCAACCTCCAAGGTTTAGCAGGAATTGGCCCTCCAAAAATTGGTCCTTTCCAGACACCTCCAGAGCTCAGAGAGGCAGGAATAGGCGCTCAAGAGGCAGAGGTCAATCCAGAGGTGCCTACAGGGGACATCAGTGGCAGGCTAACAACCAGCGAGGTACAGCCACAGATGCAGCCACCACCGCCTCTACTACAGGACAATCACAGTGACTTGGCTCTGGCACCGCATACCAGGGAACAACTAGAAGCACCCTTAGGCGGGAAGCTAACCTTATTTTCAATAAACTGGCATTACATCACAGGAGACAAGTGGATTTTACAGACAATAGACCAAGGTTACAGGTTTCACTTCCATACTCTACCAAGGAAGAGAGGAATGCCAAACCTACCTCCAAATCAAAAGGCAGAAGCTCTAAAGCAAATAACTCACTTACTAAGCATGAGAACTGTAGAAAAGGTACCACCTATGGAGCAAGGACAGGGATTTTACTCCAGACTCTTCCTGGTACCAAGAAAAGAAAACCAATGGAGACCTATTCTCGACCTGTCCACTTTAAACACATTTCTCATTGTCCCAAAATTCAAAATGCTGACCCTACAGCAGCTTCTTCCCATGCTGGGCAAGGAGTCTTGGCTGGTAACTCTAGATCTCAAGGAGGCATACCTGCACGTCCCCATACGACCAGATTGCAGAAGATACCTCAGATTTCTTGCAGGATCAGAGCATTATCAATTCTCAGCATTGCCCTTTGGCTTATCTACTGCGCCCAGAGTATTCACGAAATGCCTGGCATCAGTAATTGCTCATTGCAGGCTTCAGGGAATTCAAATTTACCCTTACCTGGACGACTGCCTGTTACAAGCGGACAACAAAAACAAACTAACAGAAGATTTGCAAAGGGTCATTTATCTACTACAAGCCCTGGGATACACAGTCAATATAAAAAAGTCAAGGCTGATACCATCCCAAAGGATAACCTTCTTGGGTGCAGAACTGGACACATCAAGACAAATGGCATTCCTAACAGTAGAAAAACAGGAGCAACTCCCTCTCTACTTCTTGGCATTGACAAAGCAGAACCAGCTAACAGCAAGAAAAGTCCTGCAAGCCTTGGGCTACATGGCATCCTGCATAATATTGGTTCCACATGCCAGACTACATATGAGAAAGTTACAGTGGTACCTAAGGAATTTATGGTCTCAGCACAAGCACAGCCTAGAAACCCAAATTCCAATAATTCCATGCCTGAAGCAAGAATTCCAATGGTGGGCTCAGGCCTGTCAAGCAAACAAAGGACTGCCCTTCCACAGCACTCAACCAAGCCAGACCATCACAACAGACGCTTCAGACCGCGGTTGGGGGGCGCACATGCTGGACAAGTGCATACAAGGCTTATGGACTCAAGACCAGCTGCACCTACACATAAATCAAAAGGAAATGCTGGCAGTAAAACTGGCAATTCAGGCATTCAGACCATTTCTTCAACAAGGCCCACTGCTGATAAGGACGGACAACACCACAGTTATGTGGTACATCAACAAACAGGGAGGCACACATTCGTACCCTCTATGCCGGATGGCAATGGACCTCTGGAATGTGGCCCTGAGCTTCAACATTCAGTTACAAGCAATTTTTGTGCCAGGAAAGAAAATATACTAGCAGACATCCTAAGCAGAACTGCCACGGATGCCCACGAATGGATGCTGCATCCGGACATCTTCAAAACCATTACAAGGAAATGGGGACTACCAGAAATAGACTTATTTGCATCCCCACACAATCACCAACTGAAATAATTCTGCACAAGGACGTACCACCCACTTGCTTGGAAAGTGGACTCCCTATCTTTCAGTTGGAAAAACCTGACAGCATATGCATTCCCACCTCTTCCTTTGATGCACAAGGTGCTATTGAAGATCAAAGAAGACCGTCCAAGGATCATCCTGATAGCTCCAGACTGGCCAAGGCAACATTGGTACCCATTACTGAGGAATATGTCTCGGGAACAAATGTGGCCTCTGCCCCTAGTTCCCTTGCTGTTAACACAGAACAACTTCAAAACCCTGCATCCAAACCTGAAAACACTGCAGCTGGCTGCCTGGAACATTGCATAAGACCAAATAACCCAGATTTATCTCAAAGGGTTAAAGACATTATCTTGGAGGCTCGCAGACCCTCAACAAGAAAAAATTATTCAGCAAAATGGAAAAGATATCTCATTTGATGTACAGCAAAAGGAGAGAATGTGTCACTGGTAAACATAGCTAACATCCTGGAATACTTGGCAGAGCTCTTCCACAACGGCCTGTCCTATTCTTCCATTAAGATTCATGCATCAGCAACTTCAGCAGAATACAACTTGGATCCTCCAGTCTTCTCACATCCTCTGCTCAGGCAGTTTCTGAGAGGAATTAAAAATGTAAAACCACCTAGGAAGCCACCATTGCCAGCATGGGACTTGAACTTTGTGCTAGAAAAGTTGACACTACCTCCTTTCGAACCAGCAGCAACAGCAGAATTACAATACTTATCATGGAAAACTGCTTTCCTGCTTGCAATCACTTCAGCAAGAAGGGTATCTGAGCTACAAGCATTAATGGCAGTACAGCCCTTCCTGATCTTCCATCAAGATAGAGTGTCCATGAGAACTAATCCTACTTTTATGCCAAAGGTGGTCTCCAGGGTATCTTTAAATCAAGCTATCCACCTACCTACATTCTTCCCCAACCCACAGAACAGGGGAGAAAGACTGTTGCATACCTTGGATGTACATAGACAATTACGTTACTACCTGGACAGGACCAAGAGCAACAGAAAAACTGACCAGTTACTGGTAGCATATGCAACAGGAATGGAAGGAAAAGCAATTTCAAAACAGACAATCTCTAAGTGGATAGGAAATTGCATTAGATTTTGTTACTTCTACCATGGGAAGAAAACTCCAGAAAACATCAGGCCTCACTCTACAAGGGCTACAGCCACTACCACAGCTTTTTTACGAGGAGTGGCTACCAAAGACATTTTAGAGGCTGCTACTTGGAGCTCCGTGCATACATTTGCCAAGCATTATAATTTACCTTTATACTCCAGATCCCGAGCAGGTTTTGCCACTGCTGTTTTGCAAGGGATCTTAACTACACCATAATCTTATTTCTCCTCCTCCCCCAGTTTGGCTATGGTATTCTACCCATTTGTAAGGACTGCAGATGCATCCTTGAAGGACATAGAACAGTTTTGTACCCACCATAAATGTAGATGTCCGATAGGCATGCATCTGCAGTCAGGATTACCCACCCTCCTTCCCCTCTGTGGTACTCCTAGGGTATTTGCCCATCTTGTAGCTAGCTGGGGGAATCTATTATGGTGTATTTGTTTGTATATATGTACATACATGCTTATTTTTGTTTGCTGTCTACTATTTGGAACCATTTGCATTTATCCAAATTTAGCCTTCCTAGAGGGCACCTGGCATCTGGGGCAAGAAACACTGAGGAAAATGGCGTCGGCTGATGCCTTTATACCCGAAGAACTGCAGCTATGACGTCGGGTGAAGTGCGACACCAGCCGAGGCCAGACCCAGACTTTGGAATCCGGCCGACCGAAGGGCTGCCTGACGACAGGACAACCCATTTGTAAGGACTGCAGATGCATGCCTATCGGACATCTACATTTATGGTAGGTACAAAACTGTACTTTTTAAGGTGCCTAGGGTAGTCTGTGAACGAAATAAAGTCCAGTCTAGTGCCCTCTCAGGACATGTGCTTTCTGGGTGTGAGACTGAATACAGCTTCTCAGATGGCATTTCTGACCCCGGACAAACAAAGAACTCTTCATCTATACTTTCAGCAGTTATCAGTAATGTCCAGGCTGACTGCAAGGACAGTTCTTCAAGCCTTGGGGTTCATGGCATCTTGCATTCTAGTACTTCCTCATATGCAGTTTGGCATTGGGAAGCTGCAATGGTATCTCAAAAGTGTGTGGACTCAACACTGCCACGGTTTGGACACTGTCATTCGGATTATACCTTGCATCCAGAAGGAATTCTTGTGGTGGGCTCAGGAATGTCACCTAAACAGGGGACTCTCTGTGACCCGACCAGAGGCGAGCCAGATCCTAACGACGGATGCCTCAGACTTGGCTTGGGGAGCACACTTCAATGGGAAATGGATACAAGACATGTGGCCTCCCAGACTACTACATTTGCATATCAACATGAAGGAGATGTTAGCAGTCCAATTTGCCTTGATGGCCTTCAAGGACCTACTTCAGCCGGGACAGGTGTTGATTCAAACAGACAACACAACAGTCATGTGGTACATCAACAAGCAGGGGGGAACCCATTCCTACCCTCTTTGCAGACAAGCAATGATATTGTGGGAGACTGCTCTGAGTTTGCACATCAATCTTCAAGCACAGTTTCTGCCAGGAGCACAGAACTCCCTAGCAGATGTATTGAGCAGACAAATTGTGGATCCCCACGAGTGGAAATTGGACCCTCAGGTATTCAAACAGTTGACCGTGGCTTGGGGAGCTCCAGACATAGATCTGTTCGCCTCTCCACTGAATTTCCAACTGCCAAAATTTTGCACAAAGATGTTCCACCCAAATGCTTGGAAAGTGGATGCTCTATCTTTCAGTTGGAACAACCTTCACGTCTATGCTTTCCCCCCTCTGCCTCTTCTTCCCAAGGTACTCTTGAAAGTCAGGCAGGGGACAAGCCTTGCATGATTCTAATAGCACCAGATTGGCCACGTCAGCATTGGTATCCTCTGCTGAGGAGTTTAATTCAGGAGCCTCCTTGGCCTTTGCCACAGATACCTCATTTGTTAAGCCAGTCAAACAATCATTTTCTCAATGTCAGGGTGCAGTCCCTGCATCTAACAGCCTGGCGTATTCTGTATTAGAGCCGGTGGGGTCTCAGCTTCCTCAACAGGTTTTAGATGTCATTTTGGAAGCCAGGCGGCCTAGTACTCGAAAAGTTTATGCTGATAAATGGAGGAGATTTTTTCTTTGGAGCACAGCAAAGGGCTTTGATGTTTCAGTACCTAATTTGAGTTTTGCACTACAGTATCTTACTGAATTACTGGACAAGGGTTTGTCATTCTCTTCTGTGAAGGTTCATGCTGCAGCCATTTCTGCTCACTATGATTGTGACCCTCCTTTATTTTCTCACCCTTTGTTCAAACAATTTCTTAGAGGGCAAAAATATAAGACTCCCATGAGCTCCTACTCCTTCCTGGGATCTCAATTTTGTGTTGGAGAAGCTTACTTTACCTCCTTTTGAACCTGCAGCTACATCTGAGTTGAAGTTTTTGTCTTGGAAGACTGCTTTTTTGTTGGCCATTACTTCTGCTAGGAGGGTATCTGAATTGCAGGCACTCATGGCAGTTGAACCCTTTCTGATATTCCATAAGGATAGAGTTTCTTTGCGTACTAACCCTACTTTTATGTCTAAAGTGATTTCTAATGTGGCCTTGAACCAGTCTATTCATTTGCCTACCTTTTATGCTGATCCCCAAAATAAGGGGGAAAAAGTCTTGCATTCTTTGGATATCCACAGGCAGCTATGTTATTATTTGAGCAGAACTAGAGAGTTCAGACAGACTCAACAGTTATTTGTTTCCTTTGCTTTGGGTTCACAAGGGAAAGCTGTTTCAAAGCAGACTATTTCTAAGTGGATTGGTCAATGTATTGCTTTTTGTTACTCTCATCATGGGAAGAATGTTCCTGCTGGGATCAGACCTCATTCTACTAGGGCTACTGCCACATCTACTGCTTTTTTGAAGGGGGTAGCTACTAAGGATATTTTGGAGGCAGCTATTTGGAGTTCAGTACACACTTTTACTAAGCATTACCATCTCCCTCTTTATTCCAAGTCCAGGGCTGGGTTTGCCACTGCAGTTTTACAGGGCATGTTAGCAGCTCCTAATGCTATTTAGTTTGCCAGCCTCCCTTTTCCTTTGCTTTGGGATTCTACCCACAGATTATGACTGCAGCAATGAGAGACGAAGAACATAGTACAGTTTTGTACCTACCATAAATGTAGATGTTCGAGGATCTACATTGCTGCAGTCCTATTATCCCTCCCTCCTTCCCCTCTATAGTTTGTGGTTGCTGTGTTTCTTTTGGGATACTCTTTATTTCCACACTGGGGGTTGTTGGCTTACTATTTTGGCTCTGGCCTTTCATTTTTAGGCCTTCTGACATCTGGGGCAAGAAAGACTGAGGATATGGCGTCGGTCATGCGCTTAAGTACTACTACGTACTGACGTCAGCTCTGGGTGACAATGACCGACGCCAGCCTAGCTCTTTGGTATTCGGGCCGACCGAGGACAGCGGACTACCCACAGATTATGACTGCAGCAATGTAGATCCTCGAACATCTACATTTATGGTAGGTACAAAACTGTACTTTTTATATAATTGTTGTAATATTTACATAGCGATAAGTAGTACATTTAGCTAGTGTTTGGTTGTTGATGTCCTTCAAGGATGCATCTGCAGTCCTAACAAATGGGTTGTCCTGGCCTCAGGCAGCCCTTCGGTCGGCCGGATTCCAAAGTCTGGGTCTGGCCTTGGCTGATGTCGCACTTCACCCGACGTCATAGCTGCAGTTCAGTGGGTATAAAGGCATCAGCCGACGCCATTTTCCTCAGTCTTTCTTGCCGCTGGCTCAAGCAGAAGCTGTTCGCAAGTGCCGGTCGGTCAGAACCAGAGATTGCTACTACCAAAGACTTCTAAAAGCTAAGTACCCGTTGGGGACTCTTTCTTGCCTCAGCCGATGTCAGAAAAAGTGAATAACTGTTTAACTTGTGAGAAACAAATACCTCATAAAGATTTCCACTCTTACTGCCTACCTTGTTTAGGCCCAGACCACGACGTAGCAGCTTGTCTAGCCTGTGCTTCCTTCAACCGACGAACACTTAGACATCGGTCGGAGTTTGCAGAGGAGTTTTTCGGCTCCGCTTTTGCTTATATCATGCCGTCAGAGACTCCGACTTCACATTTAGCTAAAAAGCGTAAGGAAAAGGACCGACACTCGCGGTCCGCGGTTTCGGCCGAAACCGCGGTTAAGCCAACCGCGAGTGTCTCGGTTTCGGCCGAGTCCGCGGTTCTTCCTTCGGCCGAAAGCATGCCTCCTTCTACCGAGGCCTCTTCCAGCATGGCTGAATCTGCTACTGAAAATCCACCTGCTCTTACAGTTTCTCAGGATTTATCAGATACTTATCCCCTTAGATGTATCTACTCCTGCACGTGGAGCTGCTAGGCCCCCTGCATCCATGTCAATTAAGGCTTTTGCCAGGGCTAAAGCAGCTAAATCTTCAAAGGCCGTGCCTGCTAAAGCCCCCTCTCACAGGCCTAGCTCTAGTACTCAAATGCTTAGTCTAGCAGAGGATCTCATTTCTTTGATCAGGGGAACCCAGTCTCTCCTTGACAGGGCCTCTCACCCACCTCCAGAGAAGAGGCTTAGAGCAGAGCCCCCTGAGCCAGTTTCTTCAGATTATTCCTCTAATGACTCAGAAAACACAAATCCTCCAGAGGGCCCTTACTCTCCATATGAGGACTCTGATGCAGAGGATTCCATACCTTCTGCCTCTCCTCCTGAGGAATTTTCTTTTGGGGAAACCTTGCATGCTATGAGGGAACAATTTCAATGGCAGGGCCAGGATTTTTCAGATTCTAGGAAAAGGCTTAGGACCTTTTTACATTTACCACAGCATAGGCCTTTAGCTATTCCTCCAGTACTTACAGTTGTGGATGATGCATTTAATGATGCTTGTACTGCCCCTGACTCACTGCCTCTGGCCCCTGCTAAGCCCGACAGATACTACAGGGTTCCGGACACACATTATCATTTATACAAGGCTCCTATTGCAGATCCTGAAACTATATCACAGGGCCCCAAAGCTGTAGCGGCTGCCTCTACGAAAAACACCCCCTCCCCTCTGAAAGAGAATCTAGGGCATTGGAGAGATGGGGTAAAAAAGTTTACACTTCTGCTACTCTTTCGGCTAGGGCCTTAAGCTGTCAATTCCACATGATTCAGTATCAGGAATTTCTGTTAGATCAGCTCACTAAAAAACTGTCCTCGCCTGAACCTTTAGACCGTAAGTCCCTTCAGGATTTGGTGCATAACACTCAGCAGGTCAGTAATCATTCCTTAAAATGCGGCTATGATGCACTGGAGGCTTCCTTTAGATCAGCTATGACTGGTACAGTGATCAGAAGGCATGCATGGTTAAAAGAGCAATCCTTACCAGACCATGTAAAGTCAAAGCTTCTAGATGCTCCCATGGAAAAGCACAGTTTGTTTGGTTCCCCTGCACAGCAAGTGTTGAAGAAGGTGGAAGAAAAAGCTAAGTCTGTCCAGACAGTCAAGGATTTCTTACAGGTCCAGCCTCCGAGGTTTAGTAGGAACTGGCCTTCCAAGAATTGGTCCTTTCCAGACACCACCAGAGCACAGAGAAGCAGAAATAGACGCCCTAGAGGCAGAGGTCAATCCAGAGGTGCCTACAGGGGACGTCAGTGGCAGCCTAACAGCCAGAGAACTACTGCCACAGATCCAGCCACTACCACTTCTACAAGACAATCACAGTGACTTGGCTCTGAAACCACCTACCAGGGAACAACTGGCAGCACCCTTAGGCGGAAAATTAGCCTTATTTTCAGTAAATTGGCATTACATTACAGGAGACAAATGGATTTTACAGACAATAGACAAAGGCTACAGGTTTCACTTCCATACTCTTCCAAGGAAGAGAGGAATGCCAAACCTACCTCCAAACCAAAGGACAAACGCTCTACAGCAAATAGACCACTTTCTAAGGATGAGAGCTATAGAAAAGGTACCGGCTATGCAACAAGGACAAGGATTTTATTCAAGGCTTTTCCTAGTACCAAGAAAGGAAAACCAATGGAGACCTATCCTCGACCTGTCCGCTCTAAACACATATCTCATTGTTCCAAAATTCAAAATGCTGACCCTACAGCAACTTCTTCCCATGCTGGGCAAGGAGTCTTGGCTGGTGACTCTGGATCTCAAGGAGGGCATACCTGCACGTCCCCATACGACCAAATTGCAGAAGATACCTCAGATTTCTTGCAGGATCAGAGCATTATCAATTCTCAGCATTGTCTTTTGGCTTATCTACTGCGCCCAGAGTATTTACGAAATGCCTGGCATCAGTAATTGCTCATTGCAGGCTTCAGGGAATTCAAATTTATCCATACCTGGACGACTGCCTGTTACAAGCGGACAGCAAAAACAAATTAACAAAACATTTGAAAAAGGTTATTCACCTGCTGCAAGCCCTGGGATACACAGTCAACACAAAAAAGTCAAGGCTGATACCATCCCAAAGGATAACCTTCCTGGGTGCAGAACTGGACACATCAAACCAGATGGCATTCCTCACAGCAGAAAAACAGAAGCAGCTACCACTCTATTTCATGGCACTAACAACGCAGAACCAGCTTACAGCAAGGAAAATCCTGCAAGCCCTGGGTTACATGGCATCCTGCATAATATTAATCCCACATGCCAGGCTACATATGAGAAAGTTGCAATGGTACCTGAGGAATTTATGGTCTCAGCACAAGCACAGCCTAGAAACCCAAATTCCAATAATTCCATGCCTGAAGCAAGAATTCCAGTGGTGGGCCCAGGCCTGTCAATTGAACAAAGGACTGCCCTTCCACAGGCCTCACCCAAGCCAGACTATCACCACGGACGCCTCAGACCTCTGCTGGGGGGCACACATGGTGGACAAGTGCATTCAAGGCTTATGGACTCAAGACCAGATGAACCTACACATAAATCAAAAAGAGATGCTGGCAGTAAAACAGGCAATTCAGACATTCAGACCATTTCTTCAACAGGGTCATTTGCTGATAAGGACGGACAACACCACAGTCATGTGGTATATCAACAAACAGGGAGGCACACATTCATATCCTCTATGCCGGATGGCAATGGACCTCTTGAATGTGGCCCTGAGCCTCAACATTCAGCTCCAAGCCATATTTGTGCCAGGAAAAGAAAATATACTAGCAGACATCTTAAGCAGAACCACCACGGATGCCCACGAATGGATGCTGCATCCAGACATCTTCAAAACCATCACAAGGAAATGGGGACTGCCAGAAATAGACCTGTTCGCATCCCCACACAACCACCAATTGAAAAAATTCTGCACAAGGACATACCACCCACTTGCTTGGAAGGTGGACTCCCTATCCTTCAGTTGTGAAAACCTGACAGCATATGCATTCCCACCTCTTCCTTTGATGCACAAAGTGCTACTGAAGATCAAGGAAGATCACCCGAGGATCATCTTGATAGCTCCAGATTGGCCAAGACAACATTGGTACCCGCTACTGAGGAGTATGTCCCGGGAACCCGCATGGCCTCTACCCTTACTACCTCTACTGCTAACAGAACAACTTCAAAATCCTGCATCCAAACTTGAAAACACTGCAGCTAGCTGCTTGGAACATTACATAAGGAAAAATAGCCCAGCTTTATCTCAAAGGGTTAAAGACATTATCTTGGAGGCTCGCAGACCCTCAACAAGGAAAACATACAGCAAAATGGAAAAGATATCTCATTTGGAGTGCAACAAAAGGAGTGGATGCATCATTGGCAAACATAGCTAACATCCTGGAATACTTAGCAGAGCTTTTCCACAATGGTCTCTCCTACTCCTCCATTAAGATTCATGCATCAGCATTTCAGCAGAATACAACATGGATCCTCCAGTCTTTTCTCAACCTCTACTCAGACAGTTTCTCAGAGGAATTAAAAATGTAAAGCCACCAAGGAAACCTCCATTGCCTACATGGGACTTGAACTTTGTGTTAGAAAAGTTGACACTTCCACCTTTTGAACCAGCAGCAACAGCAGAATTACAGTACTTATCTTGGAAGACTGCATTCCTGCTTGCAATCACTTCAGCTAGAAGGGTTTCTGAATTACAGGCATTAATGGCAGTACAGCCCTTCCTTATCTTCCATCAGGATAGAGTGTCCATGAGAACTAATCCTACCTTTATGCCAAAGGTGGTCTCCAGGGTATCATTAAATCAAGCAATGCACCTACCAACTTTCTTCCCCAACCCACAGAACAGGGGGGAAAGATTGCTGCATACCTTGGATGTACACAGACAATTAAGCTACTACCTGGACAGAACCAAGAACAATAGAAAAACTGACCAGCTTCTGGTAGCATATGCAACAGGAATGGAAGGAAAAGCAATTTCAAAACAAACAATCTCAAAATGGATAGGAAATTGCATTAGATTTTGTTACTCTTTCCATGGAAAGGCAACTCCAGAAAACATCAGACCTCACTCCACAAGGGCTACAGCCACTACTACAGCTTTCTTACGAGGAGTGGCTACCAAAGACATTTTAGAGGCTGCTACTTGGAGCTCCGTGCATACATTTGCCAAGCATTATAATCTACCTTTATACTCCAGATCCCGAGCAGGTTTTGCCACTGCTGTTTTGCAAGGGATCTTAACTACACCATAAACTCTTAGTGCCTCCTTAGTGCCTCCTCCCCCAGTTTGGCTATGGTATTCTACCCATTTGTTAGGACTGCAGATGCATCCTTGAAGGACATAGTACAGTTTTGTACCTACCATAAATGTAGATGTCCGAGAGGTATGCATCTGCAGTCAGGATTACCCACCCTCCTTCGCCTCTGTGGTACTCGTAGGGTATTTGCCCATCTTGTAGCTAGCTGGGCGAATCTATTATGGTGTATTTGTTTGTATATATGTATATACATGTTTATTTCTATTTGCTCTCTATTGTTTGGAAACATTTGCATTTATCCAAATTTAGCCTTCCTAGAGGGCACCTGGCATCTGGGGCAAGAAACACTGAGGAAAATGGCGTCGGCTGATGCCTTTATACCCGCTGAACTGCAGCTATGACGTCGGGTGAAGTGCGACATCAGCCGAGGCCAGACCCAGACTTTGGAATCCAGCCGACCGAAGGGCTGCCTGAGGCCAGGACAACCCATTTGTTAGGACTGCAGATGCATACCTCTCGGACATCTACATTTATGGTAGGTACAAAACTGTACTTTTTCCCCCTTAGAACTCGTTTAAATTAGAGAGTTCTCCCCCCCCCCCCCTGTGGTTGTGTTTAGTCTTTGGTAGGTAGCCGTTTGCGTTAGAGGCTCCCTAGTTTAAAAAAAAAATATATATATATCTATATCTATATCTATATATTATCTTAGTGGTAGTGTTGTCCGTTTTCTTTTTCCCGAACTTATTGGGCCTTTTTTGTGTGTTTGTACTTAGTGTGCTGGCCTGTTAACTTTATTGGGTCAATTTTTGTGTGGCCTGTTGGTCTAAGTTTTTAGACAGGGTATGTCTAAAGAAACTAAAGTGTTGGGATTCAAGAATTGTGACTCATGCTGTCAGAAGATGTCTCTGACAGATGGGCGCACTTCTTGTGTCTATTGCCTAGGCACTGTGCACCTGCAGGACTCTTGTTCTATCTGCCATGCATTTAGCCCAAGAGTTCTGCAAGAGCGCAAGAATAAACTGATTTTGAGAGGTCTTCTCAAGCCTCAGGATTCACCGGCCAAGGCTCAGCCAGTGAAATCCCCTAAACCGGCCAAATCGTCGGCTCCCAGCTCGGAGCCGTCATTGGCCCCTACCTTGCCTACTACCTCTTCAGTTCTGGCTGGAACTGAGGAAACTGCTTCGTTGTCGGCTCCACCAGTACCCTCGGAGCTGTCAAGGACTAAAAAAAGGCCGAGGTCCCCTTCGCTAGACTCCATTCATTTGGCTCCTTGGTCCCCCCTTTTGCAGAGTGACAGTAGTCATAGATCTTCACATTCTTCTCTGTCCTCTAGGCTCTCAGACCATGACGTGTTGAAGTCGCAGGCACTGGCCAAAATGTTGTCCAGCCCTCCTCATCAGGTGTCTGCTCCTTCCATTTCTATCGATGTTCCTCCTCCGACTCCATTGAGCTCAGAGCCGGAGTTTATTGGGGTTCGAGTCATGGAACCGTCGGCTCCGATTACGATTTCTCCTTTGGATCTGTCGTCTGCTCCGATCCCATTGATGGTTCCTTCCATTGAGGGATCTGGGCGTAGAGACTCCCTCGTCTGCTCCGAGGGGGCGAGTGGCATCGGACCCTTGTCCGATCCCACTCTCCCTCTCGGAGCATCAGTGGCCTCGGAGCCGTCTCCCTCAGTGCGGAGGAGGATTCTGGTCTCTTCGGAGCCGGAGCCTTCTCTGCATCGTGGCAGGGATGCCTTCGATGTCATGAGGAGTGTGCTGGCCTCCCAGTCAGCTCCACCTTCGACCCCACTGGCTCCGTCCCTCATAGTGCCTGCGTCAACCTCTGTCCCTCCTCCAGATCCCAAGCTTGGGGAACCAGCGCTCCAGACCACCCCATTGGGTGTTTCGACTTCCTCAGAGGCCTCCCCTGATCATTCAGAGCAGCCCCCTTGAAAGAAGAAGTGCAAGAGGAAGCACATTGACTCCCCCGAGTCGGTCACTTTGGATACAGATTTGGATGAATCGGAAGAGTCCCCAAGATCCCCCTCTGAAGATGTTTCCTTTGCGGACATCCTAGAAATGCTTAAGCAGAGGGAGAACTGGAATACTCTTGCCCCTACCGAGGACAAATCTGTATTCCTGGATGCGTTCGGTTCCCGACCCTCCACCCCCTGGGTTTCTCCACCCTACGATCCACTAATGTCGGTGGTGACTCGAAGGGCTTGGTCAGCCCCGGATACAGTGGAGCCAACCCCAAGGAGGCCAAGTAAGTTTATTACTGCTCCCCCGGACAGACAGTTCCTTGCTAAGGGTGTTCCTGTGGATGCCATGGTGGTAGCAGCAGCCACTAAAAAGGAGTTAGCGGAAACAACTTCTTCTGTCCATCCTCCTAACAAGGAGTCTAGGACCATGGACAGATATGGGAAGCAAATGTTTGCTTCAGCGACCTTCTCCATGAGGTCACTGAACTACTTATGCCATTTCACCAGGCTTCAGAGGGATCTCCTGAAAGAGCTCGGAGATGCCCTTCAGGATCCGTCAGCTGAAGGGGCTCAAGCTAAAGTGGCTTCTCAGCTGGCAACCCTTAACTCAGCAGTCAACTCCTCCATGAGGCTCATTTCCTATGCAGCCGATGGTGCGAGTAGAGCCGCGGGTACAGGTGTGGCACTTCGGAGACGTGCATGGATGCGGCTGTGTAACTTTGCGGAACCCTTCAGAGCATCATTCACCAACACTCCCTTTGACGGTTCCTTTCTTTTTGGACCACAGGTGAAAGACACTCTCACTAGGTGTGAGCAGGAAGGCAAGACTCTCTCTGCCGTGGGAGTCCGTTTTTCCACTCCTTCTAGACCATACCCCAAGGGTCAGAAGAGTGGGAAAATGTGGTTTCACAAATCCCAGGGAGCTTCGCCTGATACACGTGGTGATTTTTCCTCCAGGGGCAGAGGAGGAAATAATAACAGATGCTGCCTTCGTGGCAGAGGGGGTCCACAGAATCGGGGCAGCAGAGAATCTTTCTCTGACGAGCCCCTCCAACATCCCTGAAGTGTTGCCCGACTGTCCGCCTCTGGAGGCAGTCGGGGGAAGACTTTCAATGTACCCAAAGGCCTGGCTAAACCTAATGCAAGACAAATGGGTGCATTCAATCATATCCGGAGGTTACAGAATCCCATTCTTTCAACCCCCTTTTCCATCACGCAAGTCCCCTCCAATCTGAGGGACCAAGCAGTTATAGAAGTATCAAAACTGCTAGAAAAAAAGTCATCCAGGAAGTCCCAGCAGACCAGTACGGATCCGGAACTTGCTCAAGGTTCTTTTTGGTAACAAAAAAGACAGGTGACTGGAGACCTATTTTGGATCTCAGCAGACTGAACAAGTCTGCTCAAAGAACAAAGTTTTGGATGCTCACGCTACAGTCCATTCTACCCTTTCTGGGTCAGGACAATTGGATGTGCTCCATAGATCTCCAGGATGCGTACTATCATATCAAGATGAACAGACACTCCAGGAGGTACCTTCGCTTCCGGCTGGGAGCCAGTCATTATCAGTTCAGAGCTCTGCCCTTTGGTCTCACCACATCCCCCAGGGTGTTCACCAAATGTATGGCAGTGGTCACGGCTCACCTGAGGCATCAAGGATTCCAGGTGTTTCCATGTCTAGACGACCGGCTCCTTACTGTTACTACCAGGCATCAACTTCTTCAAGCCAGGGACTACACAATTTCAGTTTGCTCTCAGCTAGGCATTACTATAAATTGCAAAAAATCTATCTTGTTGCCTTGTCAATCTATTAGGTGTATAGGAGCAGACTTAGACACAAGGAGCATGTACGCAAAGCTACCTTCGGACAGGATGTCCACAATTCACCAGCAGGTTCAATTCCTCATGCAGTGCAAATGGGTACAAGTCAGGTATGTCCTTCAAACCCTAGGCTGTATGGCAGCGGCAATTCTTGTGATACCTCTGGCCCATTTTCACATGAGAATCCTTCAGTGGCTTCTGTTCACACAGTGGTCCTTTCAACAGCTCCCCATGTCTCATATGATCATGATTACAGAAGCATGCAAAAGACACCTTTCCTGGTGGATGGTCTCCCCTCTAGTGACTCAGGGCAGACCCTTCATTCAGTCCCCTCCGGTTGCCACAGTGACCACGGATGCCTCACTGAGAGGGGGGGAGCATTATCAGGGCAGGATAGTCCAAGGCACTTGGCAGCCTCACGAGTACCATCTGCACATAAATGTCTTGGAGATGAGAGCCGTGCTCCTAGCATTGCAAGCCCTTCAGGACTCTGTCCCTTCTGGGACCATTGCAATTCAAACAGACAACTTGTCAGTGGTGTGGTACATCAACAAACAGAGCGGAACCAGGTTCTACTCCCTATGTCGAGAAGCACTCAGACTCTGGCAGTGGGTGATTTCTTCTCAACAATTTCTAATTGCGACGCACATCCCTGGGAAGTCCAACATCATAGCGGACAGGCTCAGCAGAGCTATTCTCATGCTTCACAAGTGGTATCTGAATCAGGTAGTTGCGGATCTGATCTTCCGCAAATGGGGACAGCCTTGTTGCGATCTGTTTGCCACCCCCTTCAACACCAAATGCAGCAACTACTTCTCCCTTTTACCGCTTCCCTATCACCTTCCCAGAGATGCTCTAGTCCACGATTGGCCTCAGGGACTTCTTTATGCCTTCCCTCCGATGTTCATCGTGCATACAGCTGCAGTCATCACACTTGGGTTATCCTGCCATCAGGCGGGTCCTCGGTCAGCCGAATTCCAAAGTCTAGGTCCGGCGTCGGTTGTCGTCGCTTCTTCCCTGACGTCACTGCGGCAGGGGTATAAAAGAGACAGCCAACGCCATTTTTTTCAGTCTTTCTTGCCGCACGGTGCCCGAAGCAGAAGCAGTTCACAAGTGCCGGTCGGCCAGCTCCTGAGATTTACGAACAGTATTTCAGCCGAAGTCTTCTTTAAAGCTAAGTACCCGTTGAAACTTTTCTTGCCTCAGACCGATGTCAGACAAAGTTAATAATTGCATTTCTTGTGGGAAGCAAATACCGCATAAGGATTTTCACTCTTTCTGTATACCTTGCTTAGGGCCAGACCACGACGTCTCGGCCTGCCGTTTTTGTGCTAGGTTTAACAAGCGCACTATTAAGCGCCGGGCGGAGTTCGCCCTTCATTATTTTGGCAAAAAATTTAATTATATCATGTTGTCGGATACACCAACGCCAGTTTTAAGCAAAAGACGCAAAGATAAGGACCGACATCCGAGGCCTGCACCGAGTACTGAGACCACACTTAGGCCGACTACCGGTTCTCCGGTTCTCAGTGAGGCGCCTACGCAGCCCCTGACTACCGATGAAACTATTTTACCGGTGACTTCAGTACCCGAGGTCGCAGGTCCCTTGATCTCCACTCCCACTGCAGACCCTGACGCCACTCTTAGCGGGGAAACCGAAATTTTAGCGAGGCCTGCCATTTCTGAAGGCGTCTTCAGGCCTACCACCTTCTCTATTAAATCCTTCACTAAATCTAAGGCTGCAATGAAAACTAAAAAACAGGGTCCTCAGACCTCCTCTCAAGGCCCCATGCCTAAAAAGCAGATGCTTAAAATGGCTGAGGATTTGATAACTCTCATCAGGGGTTCTCAACCCCCCTTAGACAAAAGACCCAGGTTGGAGAAAGGCTACCCTTCTTCAGACCAGGCTTCTATTACCTCAGACCATTCTGAGGACCAGGATTACGCCTATTCCCCTTTTGAAGATTCTGATGCTGAGAAGTCTATTCCCTCGGTCTCCCCCCCTGAAGACTACTCTTTTGGGGAAATCCTGCATACATTGAGAGAGCACTTCCACTGGGAAGGCCAAGATTACTCAGATTCCAAGAAAAAGCTCAGGGAATTTCTACTGCTCCCCCAGCATAGGCCCCTGCCTATCCTATTTTGGATGATGTGTACGCAGAAGCCAGTCTTAATCCAGACTCTTTACCTCCAGCCCCTGTTAAACCAGACAGATATTACCGGGTTCCTGATTCTCACCAGTTCCTTTATAAAAGCCATACTGCTGACCCAGAAACAATTTCACAGGGTCCCAAGGGGATTAAGGCCTCTACTGCTAAAAACCCTTTACCTTCAGAGAGAGATTCCAGAGCATTAGAAAGGTGGGGGGAAAAGGTGTATACATCAGCCACTTTAACCATGAGGGCATTAAACTGTCAATTTCCTATGTTAAAGTACCAACAGTTCTTGTTATCTCAGCTGAAAAGCAAAATGACACAAACAGATCAACCAGATTTGAAAGAGTTGCAGGATTTGTTGCATGGAGCAGAGCAAGTGGGGAAACATACCTTGCAGTGTGGTTTTGATGCTTTAGAGGCCTCATGTAGAGCTGCTGTCACGGGGTCTGTCATACGTATACATGCTTGGCTCAAAGAGCAAACCTTACCAGATCATGTCAAAGCAAAGTTATTAGATGCACCACTTCAAAAAGATGTATTGTTCAGTGTTAAAGCTGAGGAGGTACTAAAGAAAATGGAGGAAAAAGCGAAATCTATGCAAACAGTTAAAGATTTCTTGCAGGTGCAACCTCCACGCTTCAGCAGAAGCAGGCCTTCAAAAAATTGGTCCTTTCCAGCCACGGACAGACCCCAAAGGGGCAGATACAGGCGCCCAAGGGGTAGAGGACAACCTCAAAGATCTTACAGAGCTA
This sequence comes from Protopterus annectens, assembly GCF_019279795.1. Lineage (NCBI taxonomy): Eukaryota > Metazoa > Chordata > Ceratodontiformes > Protopteridae > Protopterus > Protopterus annectens. The sequence continues at coordinate 1,195,412,452 of NC_056741.1, forward strand.
GGCAGTGGCAAGCACCAACCCCAAGAGGTGGAGAAGATAGACTACAGTCATTTAGAAAACAGACACAATGACTTCCCCCTATGCCTGCCAAACAAAGCTATAATGGCAGCACCTTTGGGCGGAAAACTGGCCTTATTTTCAAAAAACTGGCACATTGTTACAAAAGACAAATGGATTCTGGATATTATAGACAGAGACTACAGGTTCCACTTTCACACCCTTCCAAAAATGAGAGGCATGCCAAACCTGCCACAAAATCAATGGGCAGAGGCACAAAGACAAATTTCCGCTCTCATGGATATGAAAGCAATTCAAGAGGTTACCTGCAAAAGAACAAGGTCAAGGTTTTTATTCAAGACTATTTCTGGTACTAAGGAAGGACAAAGATTGGAGACCCATCTTAGACCCATCTATTCTAAACACATGTCTAGAGGTACCAAAATTCAAGATGTTCACATTACAGCAGCTTCTTCCCATGCTGGGCAAGGAGTCTTGGCTAGTAACGTTGGACCTCAAGGAGGCATACCTGCATGTCCCTATCAGACAAGATTGCAGAAGATACCTCAGATTTCTTGCAAGTTCAACCCATTATCAATTCTCTGCATTGCCCTTTGGCTTATCTACTGCGCCCAGGGTGTTTACGAAATGCCTGGCATCAGTAATTGCCTTCTGCAGACAACAAGGAATACAAATCTACCCATATCTGGATGACTGCCTGATCCAAGCGGACAGCAAGGACATTCTATTGAAGCATCTGGCATTTGTAATAAAACTGTTAAACTACCTGGGTTACACAGTGAACAAAAAGAAATCAAAACTAATGCCTTCTCAGCAGATAATTTTCCTGGGTGCCAGCTTAAATACCACAACCCAGATGACCTACCTCACGCGAGACAAACAAGGGCAACTGTCTCAATACTTCAACAAAATGGCAACTTTAACCAGACTAACTGCAAGGAAAGTCCTGCAGGCTCTGGGGTTCATGGCATCTTGCATCCTACTAATACCATGTGCAAAGCTGCATATGAGGAAACTACAATGGTACCTAAAAAACTTATTGTCTCAACACAGCCACAGCTTGGAAACAATTATACCACTCATTCCATGCCTTCAAAAGGAATTTTTGTGGTGGGCTCAAGCATGCCAAAGAAACACAGGTCTCCCTTTCTGTTTACCTCAAGCAACTCAAATCATCACGACAGACGCCTCAGACTACGCCTGGGGAGCACACATGGCAGATCAGTGCATTCAGGGAAAATGGTCCCAAAAAGAGAAGCATCTACACATCAACCAAAAGGAGATGCTAGCCGTGCAAAATGTTCTTATGACCTTCAAAGACCTACTGCATCCAGGCCAGCTACTAATAAGGACAGACAACACCACAGTCATGTGGTACATAAACAAACAGGGGGGACTCATTCATACCCCCTGTGCAGGCAAGCTATGACCCTGTGGAACACAGCACTGGAATTACAAATTCAACTACAGGCACAATTCCTGCCAGGGAAGGAAAACACACTGGCAGACAACTTAAGCAGAAATATGACAGACCCACACGAATGGAAGTTGCATCCTCAAGTCTTCTCAAAGATAACTCAGGCATGGGGACAGCCAGACATAGACCTATTTGCTACCCACAGAAATTACCAGTTGGAGAAATTCTGTTCAAGGACCTATCATCCACAGGCCTGGAAAGTGGACGCACTCTCTTTCAATTGGACAACATTGACAGTCTATGCCTTCCCACCTCTACCTCTACTGACCAAAGTTCTATTAAAAACCAGAGCAGAGAGGCCTCAAATGATTCTCATTGCTCCAGACTGGCCACGACAGCACTGGTATCCTCTCCTAAAGAGCCTGTCACACTCACCACCATGGATCCTACCTCTAGTTCCTCTTCTGTTGTCCCAGAACAACTATAAAACCCTTCACAGCCAGCTCAAAACCTTAAATCTAGCTGCATGGAGAATACCTTAATTTCCCAACAGACTCTCCTCTCCAAGGAGAGGTGCAGGATGTCATCTTGGAGGCCAGGAGACCCTCTACTAGAAAAACATACTCCGCCAAATGGAAACGATTTTGTTCCTGGAATCAAGAAAAGGGCCAGAATCCTTGGGTAATAAATATGCCTCAAATTTTACAGTACCTAGCTGAGATGTTAAACAGTGGCCTTTCCTTCTCCTCCATTAAGATCCACGCTTCAGCCATTTCAGCACAATACAATACAGACCCTCCTTTATTCTCACATCCTCTATTAAGGCAGTTCCTCAGAGGGGCAAAAAATATAAAACCCCCACAGAAACCACTAGTCCCAGCTTGGGACCTCAACTTTGTATTGGAAAAGCTGACCCTGCCTCCTTTTGAGCCGGCTTCTTCAATAGAGCTACAATACTTATCGTGGAAAACAGCCTTCCTTCTGGCTATTACCTCAGCATGCAGGGTTTCAGAACTACAGGCCCTCATGGCTGTGCAACCATTCATCATTTTCCATCAGGACAGGGTTTCCTTACGAACCAACCCTACCTTCATGCCAGAGGTAGTATCCAGTGTAGCTTTGAATCAGACTATTCACTTACCTACCTTTTATCCAAATCCACAGAACAAAGGAGAGAGGCTACTACATTCCTTGGACATTCACAGGCAACTTCGTTATTACTTGGACAGAACAAAGCCATTCAGGAAATCTGAGCCGCTCTTTGTGTCCTTTGCTACAGGTGCTCAAGGAAAGGCTATTTCCAAACAGACTATTTCAAAATGGATAGCCCACTGCATACGCTTTTCTTATTCATTTCATGGAAAATCAGTGCCTGTATACATCAGATCCCACTCCAGCAGGGCTACAGCTACCTCTGCAGCTTTCCTCAGGGGGGGTCCCTACCAAGGACATTTTGGAAGCAGCTACTTGGAGTTCAGTGCACACTTTCTCCAAGCACTACCACCTTCCACTATACTCAAAATCCAGAGCGGGCTTTGCCACAGCAGTCCTGCAGGGCATTCTAGCCCCTCCAAATTCCGCTTAGTACCTGCCACCCTTACTTAGCTTTGGGATTCCACCCAAGTGTGATGACTGCAGCTGTATGCACGATGAACATAGTACAGTTTTGTACCTACCATAAATGTAGATGTTAGAGTGCTCATACAGCTGCAGTCCAGGTTACCCTCCCTCCGTCCCCTCTTAGGACAGGCTTTATGACAAACACCTTTAACATACAACCTTTTTGGGGTATTCCTTTATGGTGTATTTGCTTGCAACTACTGTTTTGATTTGTCTACTTTGTATGTTTGCATAATATCATGTTTTGCCTTCCTTTCTGGGGGCACCTGACATCTGGGGCAAGAAAAACTGAAGAAAATGGCGTTGGCTGCCTCTTTTATACCCCTGCCACACTGACGTCAGGGAAGAAGTGACGACAACCGACGCCGGACCTAAACTTTGGAATTCGGCCGACCGAGGACCCGCCTAACGGCAGGATAACCCAAGTGTGATGACTGCAGCTGTATGAGCACTCGATCATCTACATTTATGGTAGGTACAAAACTGTACTTACCCCTCTTATACCCAAACTCATACAGAAAGCTATTCCGTTGGGTTGCAAAATTATCCTCATTGCCCCCTACTGGCCTCAATAGATTTGGTTTCCGTTCATGCATCGTTACCTCATCGAGCAGCCCTGGACTCTGGATCCTATTCTAGACCTACTGATTCATCAATCAGGAGAGCTGCATCAATCCCTCCAAACACTCCAACTCACAGCTTGGTTGATCCAATTCCAACCTTAGCCAGGCTTCCCAGCATTTCCCCAGCCATGTGAGAGATTGTCTCCTCTCACAAATCCGCCACCAGGAAGACTTATGCTAGCAAATGGAAACGTTTCTCTTGTTGGGCAGAGGCTAGGAACATAGATCCCTTTTCAGCTCCAGTGCACGAAATCTTGGAGTTCCTAACAGTTCCTAACAGAGCTTTTCCATTCCGGGTCCGCTTCTGCCAAAATCAGGGTTCAACTAGCGGCCATCTCTAATTTTCATGTTGTTTTTTCTAATATGAACATTATGTCTCATAAGCTGTGTAAAGCTTTTCTCAGAAGGACTACTCTCCTTAGGCCTCCAGTAAGAGACCCCCCCCCTCCTCCTTGGGACCTTAATTTGGAGTTAGCCTCCTTGATTATGCCACCTTTTGAACCGGCTGCATCCCTGCTCCATTAAGTTCCTATCTTGGAAAACTCTCTTTCTGGTAGCTATTACCTCAGCCAGACGTATCTCGGAACTTCATGCACTGAGTGTTCGTCCTCCGTATTTAGTTTTTCACAAGGACAGGGTTGCCCTGAGAACTAATCCCTCCTTCCTTCTGAAAGTCTGCTCGGAGAATAATCTAAACCAATCTTTAGACCTCCCTGTGTTTTTCCCTAACTACACCAACAAGGCAAAATACAAACTAAACCAATTGGATGTTCATAGACAATTGCGTTTTTACCTGCATAGAACGAAGGATATAAGAAAGTCGGACCATCTTTTCCTTTCCTATGCTAGGGGCAAACAGGGTCTCCCAGTTTCCAAAGTGACTCTGTCCAGGTGGTTATCTCACATTACCTTCATCTATCAACTAAGAAACAAAGAGTTGTCTATCAAACCGAAAGGTCATTCTACTAGAGCTTTGGCCACCTCTATAGCCTTCCAGGCTAGGTTGCCCTTGGACTCTATCTGTGCCGCTGCCACGAGGGCAAATCCTCATACCTATGTTTCTCATTACAAGTTATACATGGTCTCCAGGAGAAGAGCTAACTTTGGTTCCACTGTTCTGAAGAGTCTGTTCCAATGAGCCACCCAGGATTGTAGGTGCTAGGGACGCTGTCCCAACAAGCAAGAAACGAAGGCGAGATAGACAACTTAACATAAAGAGGTTATGTACCTACCATAACATTCCATGTTAGTTGTCTTCATCTCGCCTTCTTTCTTACGTCCCACCCTCCATCTCCCTGTCCCATTGGACCGAGAGGAGTCCTGGTTTCACTGGCTGAGTTTTCTCTGGTTTGTTTCCAGTACTGACTGAGTGAGTGTTACAGGTTTGCTTGGACAGGTTGATTCTCTGGCTATGTCTGGGGTTAGCTATTACAAACGAGATCTGGGTAGCTAGCGTTAAGCATCATGGGATAAGGGGTAGCCTCACGCCAGTAAACAGCTCTTGAGCTATAGAAGATGGCCGAGTCAGAGCCGAGGATCGGCTCCGATCCCAACAAACAAGAAAGAAGGCGAGATGAAGACAACTTACATGGAACGTTATGGTAGGTACATAACTTCTTTTTCTGCTACCTCCTCCTCCAGACCCAGAAGAGGAACAAGAAGACATTCCTCATCCAGGCCCACTGGCCTACCTCCTCAGCCTAGACAGCCCTTTCAGGACAGGGGAGGTCCCACTAATGCGTGACTGCCTTGCTCATCTGCCCCCTCTCAGTTTGCCTTACCCACTGTTTCACCTTCTGGCAGAAAATCACCGTAGACCAATGGGTATTAACCATTATTCAAAAAAGCTAATTTCTGTCCTGGAAACAAATTCCCCCCTGGAAAGGCATTCCATTTCTCCCAAAAAAACAATGCCATCTCCTTCCACACATTCTGTCAGATGTGCAACAACAAGGCACTATAGAGCCTGTACCCACAGGGCAAGTAGGAAAGGGATTCTACTCCCGTCTGTTCCTGGTCCCTCGAAAGGACGGCCCCTGGAGACCCATTTTTGATCTCTCCTTCCTAAACCTGTACCTCCATGTACTATCCTTCAAAATGCTGTCTCTTCCCACTCTCTTACCCCTCATACCCTCATGCTTTCATGGTCACTTTGGACCTAAAAATGCTTACCTGCACATTCCTATCAGGGCCTCACACAGACATTTCCTACGTTTCTCTGGCCCATCCTCACACTTCCAATTTATGGCCTTACCCTTTGGCTTATACACTGCCCCAAGAGTGTTTACAAAGTATCTAGCTCCAGCCATTGCCATCTGCAGGACCCATGGAATCCAGATTTACCCATATCTGGATGACATCCTTATCCTAGCACAGTCAGAAGATTCCCTCTTAAGACATCTACACTTCACTATGTCCCTATTACAAAGTCTAGGATTCATCCCAAACCTCAAGAAGTCCTCCCTGAACCCAGACAAGGACAAGATATTCCTAGGTTGCAGAATCAACACAGAACGAATGAAAGCCTTTCTCCCTCAGGACAAGGTTCTGTCTCTAACTTCCAGGAAGCCTTGTTCTCCCAGACAGTCATTGCAAGGCAATTCCTTCGACTCCTGGGATTGATGGCAGCGACCATTCCCATGCTACCATTGGCCAGAATGCATGTGAGAAAACTGCAATGGTACCTCAAAAAAATCTGGTCACAACACCAGAATCACTTGGAACAAGTTACTTCCCTTCTTCCCTGTTTAAAGAAAGAAATCATTTAGTGGATCCAACAAGTACAACTAAAACCCGGGACTTCCACTGCAGTCCCCTCAACCCATACAAATATTGCATACAGATGCCTCAAACTCAGTTTGGGGAGCCACCTTGCACTCTTACAGAGTCCATGCCCAGTCGCAACCCCCCATGAAAACCAAACACATCAATGTAAAGGAGATGACAGCAGTTCTTTTAGCTCCTCAGACCTTCCTACCCCTACTGCTACCAGGTCCTCTTCTGATAGTGATGGACAATACCATTGTAATGTGCTACATCAACAAACAGGGAGGTACCAAGGCATACCAATTGTGCAGGTTAGCCCTACTAATTTGGGACCTAGCATCCCAGCACAATCTATCCTTGCAAGCCAGCTACATCCCTTCGCAGGACAACAAGCAAGCAGACCTCCTGAGCAGAACATCCTCCACACAACACGAATGGATGCCGGACAGGATGGTCTTCCTAGACACAGTCCACCGGTGGGGCATTCCACAAATAGACATGTTTACCTCCCCCCAGAACAGGCAGCTGCAAACTTTTTGCACAAAGACTTACTCCCCCCATGCCTGGAGAATAGACGCCTTCAGATGTTCATCGTGCATACAGCTGCAGTAATCACAGATGGGTTTTCTGCCGTCAGGCGGGTCCTCGGTCGGCCGAATTCCAAAGTCTAGGTCCGGCGTCGGTTGTTGTCGCTTTCTTTCCTGACGTTAGTGCGAAAGGGGTATATAAGACACAGCCGACGCCATTTTCTTCAGTCTTTTTTGTCGCGCGGTGCCCGAAGCAGAAGCAGTTCTCAAGTGCCGGTCGGCCAGCTCCTGAAATTACGAAAAATTGGAAACCGAAGTCGTCTTTAAAGCTAAGTACCCCGTTGGGGAAACTTTTCTCGCCTCAGACCGATGTCAGACAAAGTTAACAATTGTATTTCTTGTGGGAAGCAAATACCGCATAAGGATTTCCATTCCCTCTGCATACCTTGTTTAGGCCCAGACCATGACGTCTCGGGCTGTCGCTTTTGTGCTACTTTCAATAAACGCACTATTAAGCATCGGGTGGAGTTCGCCCAGCACTATTTTGGTAAAGCCTTTGATTATAAAATGTCGTCGGAGACTCCGACTACCATTTTGTCCAAAAAACGCAAGGACAAAGACCGACACGCGAGGTCCGCGGTCTCCACTGACACCACGCCAAAACCGGCTACACGTGGTCCGGTTCTCAGCGAGACGCCTACGCAGCCCCTGACTACCGACGACACTTCTTTGGCGGTGTCTTCTATAACCGAGACCGCAGGTACCTTGGCCCATGCCCAGACTACAACCACCGAAGCCACTGTGAGTGTTGAGCCTCCTAATGTGGACAGGTCCACTTCCACCCATGGTGTCTTTAGACCCTCATCTTCCTTTTCCATAAAGGCCTTTACTAAGTCCAAATCAGCCATGCATCCCAAGAGGCCTGTTGCACAGGGCCCATCTCCAGGCCCCATGCCTAAAAAGCAGATGCTAAAAATGGCTGAGGATTTAATTACTCTTATCAGGGGTTCCCAACCCCCTCCAGACAAGAGACCCAGAGTGGTGGAAGATTCTCCCTCTTCTGACCAGGGCTCCATTTTTTCAGAACATTCTGATGAAGAGGAACACTCGTACTCCCCTTTTGAAGATTCTGATGCAGAGCAGTCTATTCCTTCTGTATCTCCCTCAGAGGATTTTTCTTTTGGGGAAACCTTGCACACCTTGAGGGAACACTTCCATTGGGAAGGCCAAGACTTTTCTGATTCCAAGAAAAGACTTGGGGAATTTCTTTTGTTACCTCAGCACAGACCTCTGGCGATACCTCCGGTCTTGGACATACTTGATGATGTTTACTCGGAGGCTTGCCTTAATTCGGATTCCCTGCCTCCTGCCCCAGTCAAGCCTGATAGGTACTACAGAGTTCCTAACTCTCACCAGTTTCTTTACAAAAGCCATAATGCTGACCCTGAAACCATTTCTCAAGGCCCCAAGGGAATGAAGGCCTCTACTGCTAAGAATCCACTACCTTACGAAAGAGAGTCCAGATCCTTAGAAAGGTGGGGAAAAAAAGGTATATACCTCGGCCACCCTAGCCATGAGGGCCTTAAATTGTCAGTTCCATATGCTTAAATATCAGCAGTTTCTGTTATCACAATTAGGAAATAAAATGTATCAACCTGAACAACCAGATTTGAAGGAGTTGCAGGATATGATGCATAGTGCAGAACAAGTGGGTAAACACACCTTACAATGTGGCTATGATGCCCTAGAGGCCTCAAGTAGAGCTGCTGTGACAGGATCAGTCATTCGTAGACATGCCTGGCTTAGGGAACAAACCTTGCCTGATCATGTTAAAGCTAAACTACTAGATGCTCCTTTACAAAAGGATGTACTATTTGGTACTAATGCTGAGGAGATACTACGGAAAATGGAAGAAAAAGCTAAATCTATGCAAACTGTCAAAGCTTTTCTACAGGCTCAACCACCACGTTTTAGCAGAAATTGGCCTTCAAAAAACTGGTCCTTTCCAGCCACGGACAAGCCCCAAAGAGGTAGATACAGGCGCACAAGGGGCAGAGGACAATCTCAAGGATCATATAGAGGCAGACAATGGCAAACTCCAGCACCAAGAGGTGGCAAAGACGGTGCACAACAATACAGGAAACAAACCCAATGACTTCCCCCTTTTCATGCCAAGCAAGTCTCAGCTGGCAGCACCCTTGGGAGGAAAGCTGGCATTGTTTACAAGAAATTGGCATATTATCACAACAGACAAATGGATCCTGGACATTATAAACAGAGGCTACAGATTTAATTTTCACACACTTCCAAAAATGAGAGGCATGCTGAACCTGCCGCACAATCAAAGGGCAGAGGCTCAAATACAAATTTCAAAGCTCATGGACATGAAAGCTATTCAAGAGGTACCTACTCACGAACAAGGTCAAGGTTTTTATTCCAGACTATTTCTGGTACTAAGGAAAGGAACCGACTGGAGACCCATTTTGGACTTATCCATCCTAAACACATTTCTACTCGTACCAAAATTCAAAATGCTCACATTACAGCAGCTTCTTCCCATGCTGGGCAAGGAGTTTTGGCTGGTAACATTGGACCTCAAGGAGGCATACCTGCATGTCCCAATCAGGCAAAGCTGCAGAAGATACCTCAGATTTCTTGCAGGTTCAATCCACTATCAGTTCTCTGCATTGCCCTTTGGCTTATCTACTGCGCCCAGAGTATTCACGAAATGCCTGGCATCAGTAATTGCCTACTGCAGACTTCAAGGGATACAAATTTACCCTTATTTGGACGACTGCCTGATCCAAGCGGACAGCAAGCACATACTTCTGGAACATCTGGCTTATGTAACACGGTTATTGAATTCTCTGGGATACACAGTCAGCAAAGATAAATCCAGGCTAACGCCATCTCAGAAAATAACTTTCCTGGGTGCCAACTTGGACACAAACACCCAGATGGCCTATCTTACGCCAGAAAAACAGGGGCAACTAACTCAGTACTTCAAAATACTAGCAAATTGTACCAGGCTCACTGCAAGGAAAATCCTGCAGGCTCTGGGCTTCATGGCATCTTGCATTCTTTTAATCCCATGTGCAAAGTTGCATATGAGGAAACTCCAATGGTACCTAAAAAACCTATGGTCTCAACACAGCCACAGTTTGGAAACAATAATACCAATAATCCCATGTTTGCAAAAGGAATTTCTATGGTGGGCCCAAAATGGGCCCAAGCATGCCAAACAAACACAGGTCTTCCATTCTGCAAGCCTCAAGCAAATCAAGTCATCACAACAGACGCCTCAGACTACGCTTGGGGGGCGCACATGACAGACAGGTGCATTCAGGGCAAATGGTCCCAAAAGGAAAAGCACCTTCACATCAATCAAAAAGAAATGCTAGCAGTGATAAATGCAATTACAGCTTTCAAGGACCTCCTGCATCCAGGGCAATTATTGATAAGAACAGACAACACCACAGTAATGTGGTACATAAACAAACAAGGAGGAACACATTCATACCCCCTGTGCAGGCTAGCCATGTCACTTTGAAACTTGGCTCCGGAATGGCAAATCGAACTTCAAGCACAGTACTTGCCAGGATTGGAAAACACCCTGGCAGACAATCTAAGCAGAAATATGACAGACCCACACGAATGGAAGTTGCATCCTCAAGTGTTTACAAAGATAATCCAAGCGTGGGGAAGGCCAGACATAGATCTCTTCGCCTCCCACAGGAATCATCAATTGAAAAAGTTTTGTTCAAGGACCTTTCATCCAAAGGCCTGGAGAGTGGACGCCCTTTCTTTCAGTTGGGCAGCATGGACAGTTTACTCTTTTCCACCTTTGCCTCTTCTGCCCAAGGTGCTCTTGAAAGCAAGAGCAGACAGACCGAAGATGATACTGATTGCTCCAGACTGGCCAAGACAACACTGGTACCCACTCCTGAGGAGCCTAACACATACTCCTCCCTGGACCCTACCTCTAATGCCTCTTCTACTGACTCAGCACAGCTACAAAACTCTTCACAGTCAGCTGAAAACACTCAATCTGGCTGCATGGAAAATTCCTTAACACCACAACAGACCCTACTCTTCAAAGAGGTGCAGGATGTCATTTTGGAGGCCAGAAGGCCATCTACTAGAAAGGCTTACTCCGCAAAATGGAAACGGTTTTGCGCTTGGAATGAGAAAAAAGGCCAGGACCCTAGAAAACTGAATTTGCCTCAGATATTACAGTATCTAGCTGAGCTGTTGAACAGTGGACTTTCATTTTCCTCCATCAAAATTCATGCCTCAGCCATTTCTGCAGAATACAACACTGATCCACCCTTATTCTCTCACCCACTTTTAAGACAGTTCCTCAGAGGGGCTAAGAATATAAGACCTCCAAGGAAACAACCAATACCAGCCTGGGATCTTAATTACATTCTAGAAAAATTAACATTGCCTCCCTTTGAACCAGCTGCCTCAACAGATTTGCAATATTTGTCCTGGAAAACAGCTTTCCTTCTGGCCATTACCTCAGCTCGTAGGGTTTCGGAACTACAAGCCCTCATTGGCTGTGCAGCCCTTTCTCATCTTCCATCAGGACAGGGTTTCCCTACGAACCAACCCGTCATTTATGCCTAAGGTAGTATCCAGGGTAGCTTTAAATCAGACCATAGACTTACCTACCTTTTACCCCAATCTTCAAAACAAAGGGGAAAGGCTGCTACATTCCTTAGACATCCATAGACAGCTATGTTACTATTTGGACAGAACAAAGCCTTTTAGGAAATCAGAACAACCTTTTGTGTCCTATGCTGTAGGAGCTCAAGGGAAGCCAGTTTCCAAACAGAGAATTTCAAAATGGATAGGCCACTGCATACGGTTTTGTTACTCCTTTCATGGCAAATCTGTTCCTACAGGCATCAGATCCCACTCCACAAGGGCCACAGCTACCTCTACAGCCTTCCTCAGAGGAGTTCCCTACCAAAGATATTTTGGAGGCAGCCACTTGGAGTTCTGTGCATACCTTCACAAAACACTACCACCTGCCTTTATACTCCAAAACTAGAGCAGGCTTTGCCACTGCTGTGTTGCAAGGTATTCTGGCTCCTCCCAGTTCCACCTAGTGCCTACCACCCTGTGCGTAGCTTTGGGATTCTACCCATCTGTGATTACTGCAGCTGTATGCACGATGAACATAGTACAGTTTTGTACCTACCATAAATGTAGATGTTCGAGTGCTAATACAGCTGCAGTACAGGTTTCCCTCCCTCCTTCCCCTCTTGGTAAAGGCCTAGTGGCTAACACCTCCTCATACAACCTAATTGGGTTATCCTTCTATGGTGTATTTGCTTGCAACTACTGATTTTTGATTATATTGCATTGCATGATTATATATATAATTTATGTATTGCCTTCCTTCTGGGGGCACCTGACATCTGGGGCAAGAAAGACTGAAGAAAATGGCGTCGGCTGTGTCTTATATACCCCTGTCCCACTGACGTCAGGAAAGAAAGCAACAACAACCGACGCCGGACCTAGACTTTGGAATTCGGCTGACCGAGGACCCGCCTGACGGCAGAAAACCCATCTGTGATTACTGCAGCTCTATTAGCACTCGAACATCTACATTTATGGTAGGTACAAAACTGTACTTTTCACCTGGGAGGGGAATTTCTTGTATGCCTTCCCCCTTTCCCTCTGATTCAGATAGTCTTTCTGAAAATCAGGAAGGACAAACCAAAAATCTTGTTAGTGACTCCCTACTGGTCGAGGCAGCACTGGTTCCCCTTCTATACAACTTAGCCAAGGCCAGTCACCACAAGTTACCCCACAAGGTGGACCTACTGACGCAGGACAAAGGAACTCTCCTACACCCACACTTGCAAATGCTATCCCTGACTATGTGGGTGATAAATTACTAACCCCATTCAGACACCACTATTCAGAGGACATGCTATCAGTCTTGAGGGAGGTCAGGAAACCCACTGCTAGAAAATCATACCTTGCTAAATGGGAAAGATTTACTCAGTAGTGTCTGGGACAGGAAAGGGACCCTTACGAGGATGAATACCCCTCTAGTCCTCTCATATATTTGTCAACTTATAAAGGGTGGACTTTCCTATTCATCAGTGAAAGTACACCTCTCTGCATTATCAGCCTGCTTACCTCTAGATCCTCCCTTGTTAGCCAGGCTACATGTCAAACTCTTCCTTAAAGGGGTCATACACATCAGACCACCAAAGAAGCCTATCCCTCCTCCATGGGACCTGAACTTCATCCTGGAAAAACTCAACCAGCCCCCCTTTGAGCCGGCTAGTACAGCCTCTCTACAGTTTTGTACTTGAAAAACAGTTCTGTTTGTGGCTATTACCTCTGCCAGAAGGGTTTCAGAGCTACAAGCCTTAATGGCATGCTCACCTTGAACCATTTTTCATAGGGACAGGGCCACTCTGAGAACTAACTCTTCCTTCATGCCCAAGGTAGTCAATGACTTGTCTCTAAATCAATCCATTCACCTACCCAAATTTTTCCCCTTTCCCACTAACCAAGGAGAGAGGATACTCCACTCCCTAGATGTCCACAGGCAACTGAGATTTTACCTGGACAAGACTAGAGACATTAGGAAATCCAAACAACTCTTTGTATCTTTCCACCCCAGGACATTGGGCAAGGCAGTCACCAAACAGACCATTGCATCTTGGATTAGAAAGGCAGTCAGTTTCTGCTACTCTCAGCACAGAAAAACTCCTCCAGCTGGGGTTAAGGCACACTCCACAAGAGCAGTGGCCACTTCCAAGGCCTTCCATAAAGGCATGGACACAGCTTCCATTATGGAAGCAGCTACATGGTCCACTATACACACTTTCACCAAACATTACAAACTGGAACAAATCTCCAAAGCACACGCAGAATTTGCCAGGGCAATCCTACAAGGCTTTGTAAAATCATCTTCTGCATCCGCCACCCTGTCATCTAACTAAGCTGTGGTACACTCCCACACCAAGTATACTGCAACATAGGAATAGAAGGACATAGAATAGTTGTGTAAAATCTTACCATAACCATAGGTGTCCTTCTCTTCCATGTTGCAGTATTCCTTCCCATCCACCATAACCCCTCACAGACTCTACCAGTCTAACTGTTCCCTGATGCCTCTCTCCATTACAGAAGAGACCTAGGGCATTATACATGTCACCTTTGGCAGCCTATGCGGTTGGGCCATCTACCTTGCCTGCTTAGCTTCAAGTTCTGAGGATTGTGCGTGCAGACGTCACACATAAGGTCCCTGGTTTATGACCCAATGAGTGACGTCCCACACAGTTCTAACAGCCAAGCTGAAGCTTTTGTATAGGAGCCGATGTACGGGTCACCTGAAGGCAGGAAATCCCACACCAAGAATACTGCAACATGGAAGAGAAGGACATCTATGGTTGTGGTAAGATTTTACACAACTATTCTTTACTTCTCGCTCTTTCAAATCAAATGCCAGAAATGCATGGCCTTGAGCTCAATTCTGACAGACTGACGGAGCTAACGTCATCATGTACGCTGACATCAGCTCAAAACAACGAAAGCAACATTTTTTTAAAAAAAAGCTAGTAAAAATGGGGAAAGAATCGGAAATGAAGGTGTGCCACTTGGGAGTCATGGCACCCCATTATTTGGACCCCAAAACTTGGTAAAAAATGAGTAATTCGGGAAGGTTGGGAGGTATGATGTATCCATCTATCCACTTGTTTCTACAAAGAGACATGCTGGTCTACAGTTGGTTGGTTTGTTAGAATTCTTCCTATGCTTAGAAAGGACTGGTATTATACATTTGCTCAGATATGTAGGCTTATCACTGGTTAACTACTTTTTCAGGAAGACCTGTTAATGTGCTGCAGCAAGTAGTATGTCAGGCATTGGTGTAATTCTTCGAGTAGTTCATCTAACCCTGTGCTTTCTGTTGTGTTTGACAGGCAATTTAACTTTGATGTCCTTCAAGGATGCATCTGCAGTCCTTACAAATGGGTTGTCCTGTCGTCAGGCAGCCCTTCGGTCGGCCGGATTCCAAAGTCTGGGTCTGGCCTCGGCTGATGTCGCACTTCACCCGACATCATAGCTGCAGTTATTCGGGTATAAAGGTATCAGCCGACGCCATCTTCCTCAGTCTTTCTTGCCGCGTGGCGCCCGAAGCAGAAGCTGTTCGCAAGTGCCGGTCGGTCAGAACCAGAGATTACTACTACCGAAGACTTCTAAAAAGCTAAGTACCCCGTTGGGGACTCTTTCTTGCCTCAGCCGATGTCAGAAAAAGTGAATAACTGTTTAACTTGTGGGAAACAAATACCTCATAAAGATTTCCACTCTTACTGCTTACCTTGTTTAGGCCCAGACCACGACGTAGCAGCTTGTCTAGCCTGTGCTTCTTTCAACTGGCGGACGCTTAGACGTCGGTCGGAATTTGCTGAGGAGTTTTTCGGCTCCGCTTTTGCTTACATTATGCCGTGGGATAATCCGACTACTTAAATATCTAAGAAACGCAAGGAAGAGGACCGACACTCGCGGTCCGCGGTTTCGGCCGAAACCGTGGTTAAGCCAACCGCGAGTGTCTCGGTTTCAGCTGAAACCGAGCCCGCGGTTCTTCCTTCGGCCGAAAGCTTACCTCCTACCGAGGCCTCATCCAGCATGGAAGAATCTGCTACTGAAATCCCACCCGCTTTTGCAGGTTCACAGGATTTATCTGATACTATCCCTTTGGATATTTCTACCCCTGCACGTGGAGCTGCTAGGCCACCTGCATCCATGTCGATTAAGGCCTTTGCCAGGGCTAAAGCAGCAAAATCTACCAAAACTGTGCCTGCTAAGACCCCCTCTCACAGGCCTAGCTCTAGTTCACAAATGCTTAGTCTAGCAGAGGATCTCATTTCTTTGATCCGGGGATCCCAACCACACCCAGACAGGGCCTCTCACCCACCTCCAGAGAAGAGGCCTAGAGTAGAGCCCCTGAGCCAGTTTCTTCAGATGACTCCTCTGATGAATCAGATAATTCAAACCCTCCAGAGGGCCCTTTTTCTCCTTATGAGGACTCTGATGCAGAAGAGTCCATTCCTTCTGCCTCTCCGCCTGAGGAATTTTCTTTTGGGGAAACCTTGCATGCTGTGAGGGAACAATTTCAATGGCAGGGCCAGGATTTTTCAGACTCTAGGAAAAGGCTTAGAACCTTTTTGCATTTGCCACAACATAGGCCTTTAGCTATTCCTCCAGTACTTACTGTTGTGGATGATGCATTTAATGATGCTTGTACTGCTCCTGATTCTCTTCCTCCGGCCCCTGCTAAGCCCGATGGGTACTACAGGGTTCTGGACACACATTATCATTTGTATAAGGCCCCCTTTGCAGATCCCGAAACTATCTCCCAGGGACCCAAGGCTGTAGCAGCTACCTCTGCCAAAAACCCCCTCCCCTCTGAAAGGGAATCTAGGGCCTTAGAGAGATGGGGTAAAAAGTTTACACTTCTGCTACTCTTTCAGCTAGGGCCTTGAACTGCCAATTCCACATGATTCAGTATCAGGAATTTATGTTAGACCAGTTAACTAAAAAACTGTCCTCAGATGAACCATTAGACAAAAAATCTGTTCAGTACATAACATTCAGCAGGTCAGTAATCATTCCTTAAAATGCGGCTATGATGCACTGGAGGCTTCCTTTATGACTGGCACAGTGATCAGAAGACATGCATGGTTAAAAGAGCAGTCCTTACCAGACCATGTTAAATCAAAGCTCCTAGATGCTCCCATGGATAAGCTCAATTTGTTTGGCTCCCCTGCACAGCAGGTGCTGAAGAAGGTGGAAGAGAAAGCAAAATCTGTCCAGACAGTCAAGGATTTCTTGCAGGTCCAGCCTCCAAAGTTTAGCAGGAACTGGCCTTCCAAGAATTGGTCCTTTCCAGATACCTCCAGAGCTCAGAGAGGCAGGAATAGGCGCTCAAGAGGCAGGGGTCAATCCAGAGGTGCCTACAGGGGACGTCAGTGGCAGGCTAACAACCAGCGAGGTACAGCCACAGATCCAGCCACCACCACTTCCACAGGACAATCACAGTGACTTGGCTCTGGCACCGCCTACCAGGGAACAACTAGAAGCACCCTTAGGCGGGAAGCTAGCCTTGTTTTCAGTAAACTGGCATTACATCACAGGAGACAAATGGATTTTACAGACAATAGACCAAGGTTACAGGTTTCACTTCCATACTCTACCAAGGAAGAGAGGAATGCCAAACCTACCTCCAAATCAGAAGACAGAAGCTCTAGAACAAATAACTCACTTACTAAGGATGAGAGCTGTAGAAAGGGTACCATCTATGGAACAAGGGCAAGGATTTTACTACAGACTCTTCCTGGTACCAAGAAAAGAAGACCAATGGAGACCTATTCTTGACCTGTCCGCTTTAAACACATACCTCATTGTCCCAAAATTCAGAATGCTGACCCTACAGCAACTTCTTCCCATGCTGGGCAAGGAGTCTTGGCTGGTAACTCTAGATCTCAAGGAGGCATACCTGCACGTCCCCATACGACCAAATTGCAGAAGATACCTCAGATTTCTTGCAGGATCAGAGCATTATCAATTCTCAGCATTGCCCTTTGGCTTATCTACTGCACCCAGAGTATTCACGAAATGCCTGGCATCAGTAATTGCTCATTGCAGGCTTCAGGGAATTCAAATTTACCCTTACCTGGACGACTGCCTGTTACAAGCGGACAACAAAAACAAATTAGCAAAAGACTTGAAAAGGGTCATTCATCTACTGCAATCCCTGGGATACACAGTCAATATAAAAAAATCAAGGCTGATACCATCCCAAAGGATAACCTTCTTGGGTGCAGAGCTGGACACATCAAGACAAATGGCATTCCTAACAGTAGAAAAACAGGAGCAACTCCCTCTCTACTTCATGGCATTAACAAAGCAGAACCAGCTAACAGCAAGAAAAGTCCTGCAAGCCCTGGGTTACATGGCATCCTGCATAATATTGATTCCACATGCCAGACTACATATGAGAAAGTTACAGTGGTACCTAAGGAATTTATGGTCTCAGCACAAGCACAGCCTAGAAACCCAAATTCCAATAATTCCATGCCTGAAGCAAGAATTCCAATGGTGGGCTCAGGCCTGTCAATCAAACAAAGGACTGCCCTTCCACAGCACTCAACCAAGCCAGACCATCACAACGGACGCCTCAGACCTCGGTTGGGGGGCGCACATGATGGACAAGTGCATACAAGGCTTATGGACTCAAGACCAGCTGCACCTACACATAAATCAAAAGGAAATGCTGGCAGTAAAACTGGCAATTCAGACATTCAGACCATTTGTTCGACAGGGTCAACTGTTGATAAGGACGGACAACACCACAGTTATGTGGTACATCAACAAACAGGGAGGCACACATTCATACCCTCTATGCCGGATGGCAATGGACCTCTGGAATGTGGCCCTGAGCTTCAACATTCAGTTACAAGCAATTTTCTGCCAGGAAAAGAAAATATACTAGCAGACATCCTAAGCAGAACTACCACGGATGCCCACGAATGGATGCTGCATCCGGACATCTTCAAAACCATTACAGGGAAATGGGGACTACCAGAAATAGACTTATTTGCATCCCCACACAATCACCAACTGAAATAATTCTGCACGAGGACGTACCACCCACTTGCTTGGAAAGTGGACTCCCTATCTTTCAGTTGGAAAAACCTGACAGCATATGCATTCCCACCACTTCCTTTGATGCACAAGGTGCTATTGAAGATCAAAGAAGACCGTCCAAGGATCATCCTGATAGCTCCAGACTGGCCAAGGCAACATTGGTACCCATTACTGAGGAGCATGTCTCGGGAACAAATATGGCCTCTGCCCCTAGTTTCCCTTACTGTTAACACAGAACAACTTCAAAACCCTGCATCCAAACCTGAAAACACTGCAGCTGGCTGCCTGGAACATTGCATAAGACCAAATAACCCAGATTTATCTCAAAGGGTTAAAGACATTATCTTGGAGGCTCGCAGACCCTCAACAAGAAAAAATTATTCAGCAAAATGGAAAAGATATCTCATTTGGAGTACTGCAAAAGGAGAAAATGTGTCACTAGTAAACATAGCTAACACCCTGGAATACTTGGCAGAGCTCTTCCACAATAGCCTGTCCTATTCTTCCATTAAGATTCATGCATCAGCTATTTCAGCAGAATACAACTTGGATCCTCCAGTCTTCTCACATCCTCTGCTCAGGCAGTTTCTGAGAGGAATTAAAAATGTAAAACCACCTAGGAAGCCACCATTGCCAGCATGGGACTTGAACTTTGTGCTAGAAAAGTTGACACTCCCTCCTTTCGAGCCAGCAGCAACAGCAGAATTACAGTACTTATCATGGAAAACTGCTTTCCTGCTTGCGATCACTTCAGCAAGAAGGGTTTCTGAACTACAGGCATTAATGGCAGTACAGCCCTTCCTGATCTTCCATCAAGATAGAGTGTCCATGAGAACTAATCCTACTTTTATGCCAAAGGTGGTCTCCAGGGTATCTTTAAACCAAGCTATCCACCTGCCTACATTCTTCCCCAACCCACAGAACAGGGGAGAAAGACTGTTGCATACCTTGGATGTACATAGACAATTATGTTACTACCTGGACAGGACCAAGAGCAATAGAAAAACTGACCAGCTACTGGTAGCATATGCAACAGGAATGGAAGGAAAAGCAATTTCAAAACAGACAATCTCTAAGTGGATAGGAAATTGCATTAGATTTTGTTACTCTTACCATGGGAAGAAAACTCCAGAAAACATCAGACCTCACTCTACAAGGGCTACAGCCACTACCACAGCTTTTTTACGAGGAGTGGCTACCAAAGACATTTTAGAGGCTGCTACTTGGAGCTCCGTGCATACATTTGCCAAGCATTATAATTTTCCCTTATACTCCAGATCCCGAGCAGGTTTTGCCACTGCTGTTTTGCAAGGGATCTTAACTACACCATAATCTTATTACTCCTCCTCCCCCAGTTTGGCTATGGTATTCTACACATTTGTAAGGACTGCAGATGCATCCTTGAAGGACATAGTACAGTTTTGTACCTACCATAAATGTAGATGTCCGATAGGCATGCATCTGCAGTCAGGATTACCCTCCCTCCTTCCCCTCTGAGGTACTCCTAGGGTATTTACCCATCTTCTAGCTAGCTGGGGGAATCTATTATGGTGTATTTGTTTGTATATATGTATATACATGTTTATTTTTATTTGCTCTCTCTTATTTGGAAACTTTTGCAATTATCCAAATTTAGCCTTCCTAGAGGGCACCTGGCATCTGGGGCAAGAAAGACTGAGGAAGATGGCGTCGGCTGATACCTTTATACCCGAATAACTGCAGCTATGACGTCGGGTGAAGTGCGACATCAGCCGAGGCCAGACCCAGACTTTGGAATCCGGCCGACCGAAGGGCTGCCTGACGACAGGACAACCCATTTGTAAGGACTGCAGATGCATGCCTATCGGACATCTACATTTATGGTAGGTACAAAACTGTACTTTCTCTGTTATCAATATTTTAGTTGGAATGCATGAATGTTGGATATCCTAGGAAGAAAAAGGGGGCCAAGAAACTGTTGCAGTTTTTCTGGGTACAGTGAAGAGGCGGATTGATTTGTGTAAAAATGTTTAAAGATATCAATTTCCTGGAGGTCTGCTGTGATTATACCACAGGGTTTCTTAAGAGAGACAAAACAAGTGAAAATATCACACAGAAAAAAAAATTGAGGCTACAATGACCAAAAAAAAAATGCCAGCTGGAGTTTCCACTGTATGATCACCATGTAGTACCTTAAACCTGCTGTTAAGGAGGCCCATGAGAAGTATACAAATCACCCCCTTAAGAACATGTAAATGTTCCATTTCCATGGTTTTTGAAAATTCCTTGAATACCTCTTTACTTAAGCTATTAGGAATGCATTCATGCTAATACATCTCCACCCTACAACCTGTAGACATGACATGTTTTAGCCTTTTTATGGGCTCATCATTGCAGTACAAGTGGATAGTTTGGTCATTTTATGAAAACATTGCACTTACAATTTTATGTACAGAGGATTTTTCAAAGTGACTACAAAATTTTGCAAATGAGGGCAAACAAATGAAAAGGTCCCACAGAAAAGCCACAAAGGCAGCAACAGTAAAACGACCTGGTGAAGGCAGAATGTATACTGTGTAATACATGGGAAATATGCAAATGACCCATTATGGACTCTATATATGATCTTGGCCAGAAGTCCAAGAAGAAAAACATGCAAGTGTTTCAGCTCTACTGCCTCTGAATGCCCCCGAATTTTTACTTTTTTATAAAACTGTTACTGGCAGATTTAGGCCGATAAAACCAAACTCCTCTAGCTGAAGACGTGACATGTTTCACGCTTTTTATGGGCTCATCAGTGTAGCATAAATGGATTCAGGTCATTCTCTGAGATTTCTCATCTTATAAAAAGCCTGCTGTCCATATTATTAGATATAACTGCAAAATTTCCCAAATAAGGACCAAAAGGACAAGTAAAAAGGTCATACGAAAAAGGTCATTAGCAGAAAAAAAATCAAGTCAGTCTTCATTGTGTTAAACCTTCTTTGAGGGAGGCAAATTGATTCAAAACTTTCCAGTGCTGTTTTAACCTAAAAGCCAGTAGTCATTAGTTACTTCCGTTGTTCACAGTCTCAAGTGTCAGACATGTTAAGGTCTTGAGCTGAAATATTACAAAATAATTCCTATTTCATAGATTTTGCAAGTTTACATCTTTAAGGTCTTCAGATGAAATATTATGAAATAATTCTTTCTTCAAGATTTTGTGAGTTTGTAGTCTGTCGCATCTTGTCTGTGGATGCAATTTTATTAATGAGTTGCAGTGATTTTCTGCTGCTCTCTTTGCACTGACTTGAGAATTCTCCATTTCTGAGGTAACTTTACACTGTGCCTAATTCCTGTTTCATAGAATCACAGTAAACAAGAAGTGTCGTGGAGGCCAAGAGTATACGTGCGATTGACAAAACATATGCCTTCTGTAATATATTTCCATAGTGTGCAGTGTTAGTGGAAAGTAGCAGATCTGCA
Organism: Protopterus annectens; assembly: GCF_019279795.1. Taxonomy (NCBI): domain Eukaryota; kingdom Metazoa; phylum Chordata; order Ceratodontiformes; family Protopteridae; genus Protopterus; species Protopterus annectens. The sequence continues at coordinate 1,195,434,546 of NC_056741.1, forward strand.
TTCTGTGATTGCTTGTGACAGACAAGAAATGTTAAGGCAGAGTTTTAACAGAACTGTCCTGAATCAGCTTTGTAGAGATTAGCTAATATTTTATGATGATGTGGCTTTAACTAGATGTCCGAAAGTGAAACGCTACTGCTAGGGCTCAGCAAATGCTGTATATCTTACCAAGTTGTCCTTGTATCAAGTCTTGTGCTAGTTTTTGGAACTTGGGGTTCTACATAGTGGAGGGAGTTATAAAATCTAGTACTGAACCTAGGAAGATGTTAAAATCCTTACTGATAATTGCTAAAGTTTGTACTTGACTTTTTTTTTTAAAAAGATAAGTTCAGCATCTACTCTTGTCCCCTATGAATTCATAGTAACCTGAAGTCTAAATTTAGTCGCAGTCTTGTTCCTGTCTGCTTGTTCAGAGTTTATTTTTTAATGCCATCAAGTGGCTGTATCCTACAGCAGTGACCGCATTACAGTGTGTTGTAATATGTTGATGTCCTGACTGAGTTACTGTTGCAGGATTCTTAACAGATGGGTCATAACTCGCTGACTTCTGTCCAGAGTATCAAAGTTTAATATGTCCAAATGATGATTTGAGCTTGTCAGTGTAGGGGGTGTAAAGTAGGACATATGTAAGAGATCTCCAAACTATCTCGTCACTAGTACCAAACGCAGGTCATTGCACCTGATGGACTTTGATCATTTGGTCGCTCGGTACCGTAGCTTCACTTGTCAGAGCAGGTAAGTGCCCCATTGGGGATTCTACCTTTCTAAACTTTTGCCTGTTTTGCTAATTATTAGTAGATGTTAGTTAATAGGGGTTAAGAGTTAGTGCAGTAAACAAATTATGTACAAAGACTTGCACACTAGATGCGTGTTCTTTTGGGTCCCGAACATGACTATAAATCCTGCTCCATATGCCAGTCATTTGTTCCCAAAAACCCTACAGTCTAGCCTATCCACACTTAAAACTTTCTCAAGACCCAATGTCTGAAATTCTTGGCCCACACCACCGTGTCGTAGGGGCCGGAAGTCAGTCTCCCACCTAAGAAAGACCTAAAGAGGATTCTCCTTCCGTTGTCTCAGAATTGGAAGTACCCGCTAAGGTAGTTGAACCCATAGTAGTCTAATTGTCTTCTCACAAGCCCTCTACAACAACCATGCCAGAGACTGGTATGGCTCCTGAGGCTTTGCAGATGATGGAGTCCTCTGATGAACTGAGATTGATTATCTCAGGTGGACCTCAAGAAGTCCCTCAGATCCTTGTCTGGGAAAAGATTCTGGTTGTTTGATAGAAATGTGCTACGCTCAGTACCCCCTAAGCTGGTTCAGTCAAACGTCACTTCTAAGAAGAAAAAGCAAAAACCTAAGCACTCTACGTCCTCTTCTGCACCCAGAGAGAACGAATAGATTGATTTTTCTCAGGGGTTATTCAAGGCAGTCATGCCTCTGAAGCCTTCTTCTTGTGTGATTCAACCTTCTCAGGCAACACCACACTAACACTCCTTAGATATTTCCTCCTTGGATGGTTTATTTATATATATATTATGGTTTATTTGAACATGTGTTTGTGAGGGGAAGTATAAAATAGACGTATTTTTATGAAGATTTTTAAAGCTGACAAAGTTGAAGACGAAAACGTGTAGTTGATTGTGTTACTGTGACAATTGCTGGCGAAATATTAAACTGGTTACTTTTCTTTGGACCTGGATTCATTTGTGTTCGGTGGCTGTGGTGTCTGTTTGTTTATTAGTCTATCTTTTACCACTTGCTGCTGTTTTTCGATCTCCTTGGATAAGGAACCTTACATGGATTCTGATCTTTCTCTTGACGACTATTCCAGGTTATTCTCTGCAGAACACCTTTCCACAAATGAGGGAGACTCACTATCTCTGGATTCCCCCTTGGAAGAGGCCTCTTTTGGAGTGACCTTAGAAAACATGATGATGTATTTTGAATTGCAACCCAGGCAGGTGTCTGAGGTACTACAACTTATTAGAGATGGGCACTCTTACTCCTCCTCCAGGTCTCCCCCAGTGCTAGATGCATTTCAGGCCAATTCTTCTGGACCTGATGCTCGGCCTCCAGCACCAAAAAGGCCAGATAGGTTCTACATAGTTCCTGAAACTAAGTACCTCTACAAAAAACCCTGTGGCAGACCCAGCTGCAGCATCACTGACCCCAGACAGACCTTCCAAGCTGCTCCCTGGCACTAATATTCTCTCCCTTGACAAAGGGTAGTCAAACAATGGACAGGTGGAGGAAGAAAGTGTATACTTCCTCCACTTTAGCTTTCAGGTCCATAAACTGCCAAACTCAAATGACGAAATGCTTACTCTCTGTGTTGTAGTCCTTAAACAAGACCGCCCCAGACACCAGAGTCAAAACAGCATATGCAGTTTGTAGTGGCCCAGGCTTCTCAAATAGCAAGTCACAGTATGAAATACAGGTATGATGTTGTAGATGCCTCTTACAGGGCAGCTGCTATTTGATCAGTGATCAGGCCAGCCTATTCCAGAAGATATCAAGTCTAAGATTCTAAACTTCCCTTTGGATAACAACATCCTTTTTGGCTCATAAACTGCCACTCATTTAAAGGCTTTGCAGGGACAGGGGAAGACAGAGAGAGATTGCCTTCAGATTCTGCTTTCTACAGTCTCTAGGTGCCATAGAAATTATCCAGTAAAATCTACCTCCTTTGCCAAGAGAGAGTCTAGAATACCTCATAGGCAAAGGAAAATTCCTAAGAAAAGATTCCCAGAAAAAACTGAGGGGGATACTCCTTCCGGGAGGCCTCAGTTTAGTAGTAGAACTCCATCACTATATTCTGTCCATCCTCACTCCATACCCAACTCTTCCACTCCCCTCTCAAGAAGACTCTTCCTTTCTTTTCCTGTATGGGAAACAATATACTTGGACAAATGGATTTAAGCATTATCAAGGAGGGTTACACTCTGTATTGGGAAAGCAGCCCAACTCCCAGGGAATGCCCCCACCTTCTTCCAACAAGATACACCTATTAGACCTTATTGTTCAAGACTTACTGGCCAAGGGAACCATAGCAGAGATCTCCATATCCTGTTTAGGAAAGGGATTTTACTCAAGGTTCTTTCTTGTCCCAAGGAAAGGCGGCCAGTGGAGACCCATCCTGGGCCTGTCCCTGTCCCAGCTAAACACTTTTCTGAGATTTTCTTTCTTTCAAAATACCTTTTTTACAGACTCTTCTACACTTTCTACTTCCTCAGGCTTTTCTAGGATCCTTAAACCTAAAGGATGATTATCTTCATTTTCCCATCCATCCTTCTTGCAGAAACTTTCTCAGGTTCTTTACTGGGTCATCACATTTTCATTTTACTGTTTGCCCTTTGGTCTTTCTACAGCCCCAACTGTTGTCACAAAGTGTCTGACCACAGTAGTGGCTTTCTGTCGCACTTGGGGAATACTAATCTTCATTTACCTGGATGACCACCTACTCCAGGCTTTATCCAGGGACACACTTCTAAAGCATCTTCATTACTCTGGGCAACTTTTGACTCTTCTGGGGTTCACCAATAGATTACAAAAAAAATCCCAGTCCATTCTGACCCAACAGCTGACCTCTCCTGGATGCAACCTGGACATGTCTGATGTGCATGCCTCTCTTTCTCAGGAAAAGGTCACCTCCCTAGCTAACAAGTTCTTAATGCTTTCCAGTAAGGATCACTGCTTGGCCAGACAAGCTCTCAGGGTCCTGGGACTCATGACTGCTACTATCCCTATGCTGTCCCTCGCCAAACTACACATGAGGAAGATACAGTGGTTTCACAAATGATTGCTGTTCCAGCACTGTCACTGTCTTGGTACCCACATTCCTCTTGTTCCTTGCATCAAAAAGGAACTCCATTTGTGGAGCAACCAGGTTATGCTCAACCCAGGTCTTCCATTCACTCCAGCCCCAAACAACCAAGTCCCGTTTACAGATGTTTCAAACAGGGCATGGAGGCTTGGACAGGAGACCACAGAGTGCAAGGAGAGTTTCATGACCATGTACTAAAAGAACACATCAGCTTGAAAGAAATGAGGGCACTTTTACAAGCCCTATGGACTTTCTCACATCTTTGGAAACCAGGGACTCTGTTAGTACACACAGACGACACCAGTATGATGTGGTACATAAACAAGCAGAGAGGCACAAGATCCTACCCCATGTGCAGGCTGGCCCAAAAGGTCTGGCACCTAGGCTCTTAGCTGAATCTTACACTTAAAGCAATACATATCCCCCTCTCAGCATAATGTATTGGCAGACTGTCTAAGCAAGGACATGGAGGACCCTCGGCAATGTTCCTTGAATATGGACATTTTCAGTTCTGTATCTCACAGGTGGGGGACTCCCTAGATAGACCTCTTTGCCTCCCTGGGCATCGCCTGCTCTCACCTTTCTGCACAAAGAATCCATAACCTCTAGCCTGGAGGGCAAATGCCTTCTCCTTCCAATGGACAGGAAGATTCTTTATGCATACCCACCTGTACCTCTGCTTCCAAGGCTCCTTCTCAAGGTCCAGAATTAATCTCCAAAACTCCAGCTTCTGGCACCTTTCTGACCAAGGCAGCATTGGTTTCCACTCCTGTTTCACCTATCAAATGGAAGTTACTAGAGAATCCCTCCAAAACCAGGTCTAATCACTAAACAGAAAGGCATCTCCTTCATCCCAGTCTGGCAATACTCAGTCTGACCCTCTGGATGGTAGGGTTTTAATCCTTCCAAGATGCACCTTTTCTGAAGAAGTTGTTCAAGTCCTACAAGAAGCCAGGAAGTCTTACACAGCCAAGTGAAAGAGATTTTCCATCTGGTGCCTTAAGCGCAAACTCCAACCCCTTCTGTCGGACACCCCCAAAGTACTCCAGTACTTGTGTGAATTATTACATTTGGGATTGACCTACTCCTCCATTAAGGCTCACTTATTTGCCATTAATGCTTGCCTACCTTTGGATCCCCCCCTCCCCCATGACCAGGACAGAGGCTAAGCTTTTTCTGAAGAGAGGTTTATGTCTCACACCTGCAAAAAAGCCTATCACCCCACTTTGGGACCTTAATTTTTTTTTTTTTTTGGAAAAGCCCATTCTTCCCCCTTTATACCAGCTGCTTCAACTACTCTTAAATTCTGCACTTAGAAAACAGGGCTTCTCCTGACGTTGACTTCAGCCCACAGGGTCTCAGAACTGTCATGCTGTCATGGTTGCTACTCTACCCCATGGGTGCTATTCCACCCTTCCTCATCTTCTGCAAAGACAGGGTAAGTTTCAGGGCCAATCCATATTTCATGACAAAAGTGCTTAGTGAGTTAACACTCAACCAAGAAATCAGTCTACCTACCCTTTTTCCCCAACGCCCAAAATAGAGGAAAAACAATGTTATATTCCTTAGACATTCATAGGTAGTTGAGGATACACAAAACTAAAGAAATTAGAACATCAGATCAGCTGTTTATCTCATTTATGGATTCCAGGTTTGGATATCCAGTTTCCAAACAAACTATTGCTTGCTGGATCTCATAGGCTATTTCCTACTGTTACTGTCACCATGGAAAGACTTTACTCTTGTGGCCAAAAGTGAGCCTGAGCAGTGGCTTCATCAGGGGCCTTCTACAAGGGGTGGATACCAGGTCCATTTTAGCAGCAGCTATCTGGTCATCTGTTCACACCTTCACAAAACACTACAAGCTAGTTGCCTTTTCCAGGTCAAGATCAATGTTTGCCACAACTGTTCTAACTGGCCACCTGGATTGTTTGTCCTCTCCTTCCTTTTAAGCCTGCCACCCTTCAATCTCTACAACTCTGGTAGTCAGCCGTCTCTTAAGAATACTGCAGCAGTGACTCAACCAGGACATAGTACTGTTGCATAAGAATTTACCATAACACTAGGTGTCCTACTGATCACTGTTGCAGTATTCCTTCCCACCCACCTTATCCCCCTTCCTTAATTTTTCTCCCTGTTGGCACACACACTATGAGTTACACTCACAAACAAACACTCCTTTTCCCGGGATATTACAGTTTTCTGAGGGGGCCTTGCTTACCCATTTCAAACTAAGCCTCTCCTAGCTGACCAGTCTCCTTCCTCGGTTTTCTTTAGGCTGCTTCCGGCTTGGAAATGGTGCGAATATATATGCCTACCCCAATGCTGAGGTCATCATCCAGACGTATGTCCTAGGAAGGTAAGGCTTTGGTACCCCAGCTAGACATCGAGCTACAGCCCATCTGTTTACTGCAACAGTGATCAGTAGGACATTTACTCTTATGGGAAGATGTTATACAACTGTACTTTCTGACTTCCAGATTGAGAATGTGAATTTTAATAATGTATTCATACTGTCTCCAGGAGATTGGAGACTGTAAAGTGGTGACAGGGGAAAGTGTAGTTAAGCAGCATAGAATGGTGGTCTGTAGGATGACGTTGGTGATCAAGAAGAGGAGGAGGAGTGTGAAAGCAGTGCCAAGGATTGAATGGTGGAAGTTAAAAAGGGTGATTGTGAGGTGGAGTTCAGGGAAGAGCTGAGAGGCACTAGGAGGCAGTGAAGAGTTATCGAATAACTGGGTAACTACAGCAGAACTAGTAAGGGAGACTGTTAGAAAGGTCGTTGGTGTGACATCTGGACAGAGGGAGGAGGACAAGGAGACCTGGTGGTGGAATGAGGAAGTACAGGAGAGTATACAGAGGACGAGGCTGGCGAAGAAGTGGGATTGTCAAAGAGATGAAGAAAGACATGAGTATAAGGAGATGAGGCACCTGGCAAAGCGAGAGGTGGCGAAGGCTAAGGATAAGGCGTATGGAGAGTAGTATGAGTGATTGGACACTAAAGAGGGAGAAAAGGACCTGTACCGATTGGCTAGACAGAGGAACAGAGCTGGGAAAGATGTGCAGCAGGTAAGGGTAATAAAGGATAGTGAGGAAACGTACTCACAAGCGAGGAGAGTGTGTTGAGTAGATCGAAAGAGTACTTTGAGGGGCTGACGAATGAAGAGAATGAGAGAGAGAGAAGGTTGGATGATGTCGGGATAGTGAATCAGGAAGTGAAACAGATTAGAAAGGAGGAAGTAAGGACAGCTATGAAGAGGATGAAGAATGGAAAGGCTGTTGGTCCAGATGACATACCAATGGAAGCATGGAGGTGCTTAGGAGAAATGGCAGTGGAATTTTTAACTAGATTGTTTAATGAAATTTTGGAAAGTCAGAGGACAACCACCCCAGCCAAGGAAATCACTGTAAAGAATTTCTCAAAAGCCAACTTTGCACTTCTCAAGACTGAGGTGGAATCCGTCAAACCCCCTGGGCCAGAGGATAATACAGCCCAATCCGCAGAATCCTTTACAAATGCATTCTATGAGCACCTGCAGGAATGCATGGATCGTGCTATCCCAAATAAAACCAAAACTCACTCCTCCAAAAAACAAGAGACCAGTCTGGTGGACCCCGGCCATAAATAAGCTATACAACAGAAGGAGGAAGCTACTACATGACAGAGCAAAATCCCAAAAATGGAAGGCATCTCTGATCAGTATTAGCAAGAAACTTCGATCCCTCATAAAATCATCAAAGGCCAGTTTCAAAAGAAAAATTGCCCTAGACACTAAACATAATCACAAGGCCTTCTTTAGTTATGTCAGGAACATGGGCGGAAACTCCCAGATATGCTCTGAATTGTTGCATAACGGTACAAAATATACCGAACTTACAGACATAGCCAACATCCTGGCAGACAGATTCAGCGCAAACTTCTCCCCCCCCCTTCCCCCTCAAAGGAGCAAATGCCTATCCCAACTGAATGTAACCTCCCTGTCACCACAGATGCACAGGTGAAAGCTGCCCTCTCCAAAGCAAAAAACACAGCATCTATGGGACCGGACGGTGTCCCAGGCTGTGTCTTACACAAGCTCCAAGAAGAACTGAACCCTCACATTAAGTCACTGTTCAAACTTAGCCTTACTACAGGATATGTACCCAAAGAATGGCGTACAGCTACAGTGGTCCCACTCCACAAAGATGGTTCCACAACGGACCCCGGAAACTATCGCCCCATAAGCCTGACTAGTCTGGTCTGTAAAGCTATGAAGCGTATTATCATGGAATTCATAAAGACATTGGGAGCCTCTAGACACTGGACCCTACCCAATTCGGCTTTGTTAAGGGCAGATCTTGCCTCTTAAACCTAGTTGATTTCCTTGAAACAGTTACCAAAGCCATAGATGAGGGCAAGGTAGTCCACACAGCCTACCTGGACCTCGCAAAAGCCTTCGACACAATACCCCAATCGGGTATCATAAATAAGCTTACCAGCTTAAATATCAACCTCTATATCGCAAGATGGGTTGCAAACTGGCTCAGAGATAGAACCCACATGGTCAGAATCGCAGGTGCCATATCCGAATCCAAACTAGTTACAAGTGGCGTCCCACAGGGCTCAGTTCTGGGACCTCTCTTGTTCGGTATATACTTCTCTGAGGTTCAGGCTAACACAAGGGGATTATGACTGACAAAGTTTGCAGATGACTGCAAACAGGGGGCCATAATCAAATCTCCAGCTGACACAAGCATCCTCCAAAAGGGTCTCACAGAGACAGATGCTTGGTGCCAGAGCCACGGCCTCAAGCTAAATGCTAAAAAGTGCATAGTCATCCCCTTTGGGAAAAAGAAGGTTCCCACAAATTACCACATAGGTGGTAATCCATTAAGTATGGAAGAAGTAATTAGAGATTTGGGGACCAACGTAGATAGTAATCTCTCCTTTGATAATCACATTGCCAAAGTGGTTAGAAAGACCTTCTATATAGCCCACCTTATCACGAAAGGGTTCACATCTAGATCAAGAGAGGTCATTGGGCCCCTCTGTTCGTCACTCATCAGGCCCATAATTGAATACAATGCCCCTTTTGGGATGTACCTTACCCGACACCTGCAGCAACTGGAGAGACCCCAAAAGTACCTCACCAAGAGGCTCATGGGCTACAAACAGATGTCCTATGCAGTTCGACTAAAGAAACTCCAGCTCTACTCAGTTGCTTACCGCCTACTCAGAGGCGATCTATGCCTGACGTACAAAGCCATGTCAGACCCAGAATTAATGGGCATGCTCCACCTCAAAAAATCCAAGTCCCTTAGATCTACACGCTCCAGGGACCTAAACCTCAGCACAAAAATAAATAGGACATGCTGGAGGGACAGATTCATTTCCCAGAGGCTCCCCTCACTCTGGAATAGAATCCCAGTTCATGTTAGACATAGCCCCTCGCTGACCCTCTTCAAGCGAAATTTGGACGCGTGGATGGGAAATCACAAATTCACCCCTGGGATCTCCCCAGTGTCCCTGCTAGACAGAGGCACAGTAAACTAATCTTAAAAGGGTACCTTCTGTGACCTACTTTACAGAGGCACAGTAGGCTAATCTAATAGGGAGGCGGAAGCCAAATACACTCTGGCTAGGCTTATAAATGCCCTAGGGCGGATAGCCTAGTATCTACCTATGAACCTAAGTGTTGTGGTACCTATCTTTAAGAATAAGGGTGATGTGCAGAGCTGCAGTAACTACAGAGGGATAAAATTGATCAGTCACAGCTTGAAGTTATGGGAAAGCATAGTGGAAGCTAGGTTAAGAAGGGAGGCGATGATTAGTGATCATCAGTATGGTTTCATGCCAGGAAAGAGCACTACAGATGCAATGTTTGCTCTGAGAGTGTTGTTGGAGAAATACAGAGAAGGTCAGAAGGAGTTGCTTTGTGTCTTTGTGGACTTAGAGAAAGTATATGACAGGGTGCCTAGAGAGGAGTTGTGGTATTGTATGAGGAAGTCGGGAGTGGCAGAGAAGTATGTAAGAGTGGTACAGGATATGTACGAGGGTAGTGTGACAGTGGTGAGGACTGCGGTGGGAGTGACAGATACGTTTAAGGTGGAGATGGGATTACATCGAGGATCAGCTCTGAGCCCTTTCTTATTTGCAGTGGTGATGGACAGGTTGACAGATGAGCTCAGACAGGAAGCCTTGTGAACTATGATGTTTGCATATGATATTGTGATCTGTAGTGAGAGTAGGGACCAGGTTGAGGAGACCCTGGAGAGGTGGAGATATGCTCTAGAGAGGAGAGGAATGAAGGTCAGCAGGGCTAAGACAGACGTAAATGAGAGGGAGGGTGGAGGAATGGTGAGGATGCAGGGAGTAGAGTTGGTAAAGATGGATGAGTTTACGTACTTGGGATCAACAGTTCAGAGTAATGGTGAGTGTGGAAGAGAGGTGAAGAAGAGAGTACAGGCAGGATGCAATGGGTGGAGAAGAGTGTCAGGAGTGATTTGTGACAGACGGGTACCATCTCTACCTCCTGCTCCAGCCAAACCAGACAGATACTACAGAGTAACTGATTCTCACAAATTCCTTTATAAAAGCCCTGTAGCTGACCCAGAAACCATATCTCAGGGTCCTAAGGGAACAAAGGCTTCTATGGCTAAAAATCCTGTGCCCTCTGAAAGAGATTCCAGAGCCCTAGATAGATGGGGAAAGAAAATATACACCTTTGCAACTCTGGCTATGAGAGCATTAAATTGTCAGTTTCACATGTTGAAATATCAACAATTCCTGATGTCTCAGTTAAAACAAAAAATGAGCACACACTCAGAACAGCCTGAGTTTAAGGAAATGCGGGATCTGTTGCATGCAGCTGAACAGGTGGGCAAGCATACTTTACAATGCGGATTTGATTCACTGGAAGCTTCCTGTAGAGCAGCTGTTACTGGCTCAGTCATTTGTAGACATGCTTGGTAAAAAGAGCAAATCCTCCCTGACCATGTTAAAGCAAAATTATTAGATGCACCTTTACAACAGGATGTATTATTTGGTGTCAAAGCAGAAGAGGTTTTAAAGAAAATGGGGGATAAGGCTAAATCTATACAAACGGTCAAGGATTTCTTGCAGGTACAACCACCTCGCTTCAGCAGAAATTGGCCAACAAATAACTGGTCCTTTCCAGCTTCAGACAGATCACAGAGGGGCAAATACAGACGCCCAAGGGACAGAGGTCAGTCACAGGGCCCTTACAAACCTCGCCAGTGGGGTTATGCTACCCAGAAAGGAGGAGAAGACAGGCCCCAAGCTAGCAGAAGGCAGACACAATGACTCTATCCTCAAACTACCAAGCAAATCTCTCCAGGCAACACCCTTGGGAGGAAAACTAACATTTTTTGCAGACAACTGGCACATCATCACAAAAGACAAATGGGTTCTAAACATTGTCTCTCAAGGATACAGATTCCACTTTCATACCTTACCAAGGATCAAAGGAATGCCAAACCTGCCACCAAATGAATGGGCAGAGGCACAAAAACAAATTACAGCTCTCATGAACATGAGAGCCATTCAACAGGTACCTACACAGGAGCAGGGACAAGGATTTTACTCAAGACTCTTCCTAGTTCCAAGAAAGGACAAAGCATGGAGACCCATTCTGGATCTTTCAATTCTGAACACCTATCTGCAAGTACCAAAATTCAAGATGCTAACACTACAGCAGCTTCTTCCCATGCTGGACAAGAAGGCTTGGCTAGTCACTTTGGACCTCAAGGAGGCATACCTCCATGTCCCTATCAGACAAAATTGCAGAAGATACCTCCGCTTCATTGCAGGCTTAACGCATTATCAATTCTCTGCACTGCCCTTTGGCTTATCTACTGCGCCCAGGTTCTTCACAAAATGCCTGGCACCAGTAATTGCATACTGCAGACAAAGAGGAATTCAAATATACTCATACTTGGACGACTGTCTTATTCAAGCAGAAAGCAAGGGCATTCTTCTGCAGCATCTGGCATTTGTCAAACACCTTCTAATTTGCCTAGGGTACACAGTAAACGAAAATAAATCAAAACTAGTGCCCTCACGAAACATAACATTCCTGGGTGCCAGCTTGAATACAACGGCCCAAATGGCTTATCTCACGCCAGAGAAACGACAACTGTTTCAATATTTCAAAATAATGGCAACAAAGACCCAACTCCCTGCAAGAAAAATTCTGCAGGCCTTTGGATTCATGGCATCTTGCATTCTACTAATACCATTTGCAAAACTGCATATGAGGAAATTACAATGGTACCTGAAAAGTGTATGGACTCAGCACAGCCACAGCTTGGAAACAATGATTCCACTCATTCCCTGCCTTCAACAGGAGTTTCTATGGTGGGCACAGGCATGTCACCTCAACAAGGGTCAGCCTTTCACCTTACCCACAGCCAGGCAAACTATGACAACAGATGCATCGGACTATGCCTGGGGGAGCACTCATGGCAGGACAGTGCATTCAGGGCAAATGGACTACAGATCAGAGACACCCCATATCAATCAAAAAGAAATGCTAGCAGTGCAGAATGCCCTAACAGCTTTCAAGGACCTTCTACACCCAGGACAACTACTAATAAGGACAGACAACACCATAGTTATGTGGTACATAAACAAGCAAGGGGGCACACATTCCTACACTCTATGCAGGCAAGCAATGACCTTGTGGAACACTGCACTGTCTTACCAGGTTCAATTACAAGCACAATTCCTGCCAGGAAAGAAAAACACATTGGCAGACGACCTAAGCAGAAACATCATGGATCCACACGAATGGAAACTAGATCCACAAGTATTTGCAATGATGGCTCAAAAATGGGGACACCCAGACATAGATCTGTTTGCAAGCCCCCGCAACCACCAACTTCAAAAATTTTGCACAAGGACCTTCCATCCAATAGCTTGGAAAGTGGACGCTCTCTCATTCAGTTGGAAAACATTGACAGTGTATGCCTTCCCTCCTCTGCCTCTTCTAGCAAAGGTACTGCTGAAAGTCAGATTAGAGAGGCCATAAATCATTCTCGTTGCACCAGATTGGCCACGCCAACATTGGTATCCAGTTTTAAGGACCGTGGCCCAGGGCCCACCATGGATTCTGCCACAAATTCCACACCTGCTCACCCAGCGAGACAATCTGATTCTACACAGCTAGCTCAAGACTTTAAACCTGGCTGCATGGCAAATTACCTAAACAACCAGCCAACACCTTTATGCAAAGCTGTTATAGATGTCATTCTGTAGGCCAGGAGGCCCTGCACCAGGATAACCTATTCAGACAAATGGAAAAGATTTTGCTCCTGGAACCAGACTAAAGGCCTAAATCCCCTGGAACATTCCTCAGATTCTACAATATTTAACTGAGATGTTACACAAAGGACTTTCCTTTTCATCTATTAAGATCTACGCCTCAGCAATTTCAGCTCATTACAGCACTGATCCTTCTTTATTTTCACACCCACTCCTAAGACAGTACCTCAGAGGGGCTAAGAACTTAAGACCGCCAAGGAGAGCTCCAACACCTACTTGGGATCTCAACTTTGTCCTGGAAAAGCTTACACTGCCGACCCTTTGAACCAGCTTTTTCAACTGATTTAAAATTTCTTTTATGGAAAACTGCCCTACTACTAGCAGTAACCTCAGCTAAAAGAGTCTCAGAGCTACATGCACTAATGGCAGTGGAACCTTTCCTCATTTTTCATCAAGACAGAGTTTCTGTATGGACTAATCCTTCCTTTATGCCAAAGGTGGTATCCAGTGTGGCCCTTAACCAAACCATTCACTTGCCCACCTTCTTCCCAAATCCCCAGAATAAAGGAGAAAGACTCCTGCACTCTTTGGACATTCACAGGCAATTACGTTACTACTTGGATAAAACTAAGGCTTTCAGAAAAACTGACCAGCTCTTTGTAGCCTATGCTACAGGATCACAAGGAAAAGCTATCTCAAAACAGACCATTTCTAAATGGATAGGACATTGCATACGTTTCTGCTACATACATCATGGGAAACCAGTACCTGCTAACATTAGGTCCCACTCCACCAGGGCTACAGCTACATCAGCAGCCTTTCTCAGGGGAGTCCCAACCAAAGATATTCTGGAAGCTGCTACTTGGAGTTCAGTGCACACCTTCACCAAACACTATCTGTTACCTCTTTACTCTAAGACTAGAGCTGGTTTTGCCACTGCAGTTTTGCAGGGCCTGCTAGCCTCTTCTAACCCTGTTTGACTCCACTTCCCCTCCTTAGCGTTGGGATTCAACCCAAGTGTTATGATTGCAGCAGGGTAACACGATGAACATAGTACAGTTTTGTACCTACCATAAATGTAGATGTTCGAGTGTTCACCCTGCTGTAGTCCAGGTTACCCTCCCTCCATCCCCTCTGAACTAGCTGAACTTATCTCTACCACTTTATCCTATACTACCTCTGTGGTGTATTTGCTTGTACCTAAGGGTTTTGTTTTATTTTTATATAGCCATATGTATATATATATATATATATATATATATATATATATATATATATATATATATACATATACATATACATATGCATATCTTTTGCCTACCTTTTGGGGGCACCTGACATCTGGGGCAAGAAAAACTGAAGAAAATGGCGTTGGATGCCTCTTATATACCCCTGACGCACTGACGTCAGGGAAGAAGCGACAGCAACCGACGCCGGACCAAGACTTTGGAATTTGGGCCGACTGCAGGACTGTCTGATGGCAGGATAAGCCAAGTGTGATGACTGCAGCAGGGTGAACACTCAAACATCTACATTTATGGTAGGTACAAAACTGTACTTTTTTGCTCCTTTTAATATTCTAATGTACTTTCATGTTTTATGCTGTATTTTATGTATAGCAGTGCATCATTTGACCCAGGTCATGACTGAAATAGCACTTTTTGTATTGTCATATGTTACTAAACAGTGGAAAAAAAAAGAAAATTGTGTTTGTGATTTGTAACTTCCCTGCTGTCGACTGTTGCAACTATTCCCTTTTTGGTGGTTGAGTCATTAATCTTAATGCAAAGGCTATCCCATCTCTCTGGCTGATCTTAACATAAGCTCTGGATAATTTAATTTATCTGTGTGTTTGAGCAATATTTTGGAGACTGCTTTTCTTTTCTGAGGAATATTCAGGCTTCTAATATTTCATAAAATGCTCTTCAGTACAGACTGTTACCTTGGTGACAAAAGGTCTTTTGAGAGAAACAGCTTCAAAACCTGAACTACAAACTGTGAATGGCAACAAAATGAAGACTTCAAAAAGACAAGTCTTATTTGCTAGCACTGTTAATAGCAAAATCCTCAGAGTCTTGTTTATTACCTGCTGGAGGGATAAGAGCTAAGCATCGTGTTCAGAATTGATTGAAATAGTGGATAGACTAGTTACACTCGGAGGAATATTATTTACAGATTATCCCTGGGATTTTAAAAACGTTTTCAATCTAAGACTTAAGTATTTAGTGTAATTTTCAGGTAATCTTCAAAGCTGTTTATTAGATATGACTAAACCAGTAAGCAATAGATAGGAACTCAGTGGAGCTTTCTGCTGTGTTGTTTGTGCCAGCCTCTTTTTTGGTAAAATAGTATTGTGTTTATCTGGGGTGGCTGTGGTGGTGCAGCGGTGCTGCCTCACAGCAAGAGGTTCTCCGGTTCGATCTTCGGCTGAGGTGCCTTCTGTGTGGAGTCTGCATGTCCTCCCTGTTGTTGCGTGGGTTTCCTCCAGGTGCTCCGGTTTCCTCCCACATCCCAAAGACAATGCTGTAGGTGGATTGGACACTCTAAATTGGCCCTAGGTGTGAGTGTGTGCATGTGTTTGCCTTTTGTGGAAGGTTGGGCGCTGGGCTGGCAGCTCGACACTGTAAAACTCCACTGTCAATCATGAGGGGACATGTGATACGCTGTGGCAACCCATAACTGGGGAAAAGCCAAAATAAGTAGTAATGTTGTGTCTATCCACATCTGGTTCTGACCACACCGGTCTCGATTCCCTTTTCTTCCATATCATGTACTGATGAGCGTAACACATGCAGGGATAAATGCTGAGCTGTACTTTTTATCCTGGGCTAATACCTCATTATTTGTCTTGTGTACATACTGAGAAAAATTGATGTACATTGGACTCATGAGATAAGAGAGTCAAGACTCTGTGGTGAACACAGTATATTGCTGCAGCTTACTGCTTATACAGTACAGTGGCACTGCCTTTCAGTTTTAAAACGTTGCGTTTAATCTATTGTACTACTGCACAATAGTGAAGACATGTTAATTATCATCACAATAGCTCTACTCATTGTTTTATGAATTTTGCACATTTTCTCAATGTTAGAAACAACAGCAGGGTTGGCAGTAATGCATGCAGGGATAAATGCTGAGCTGTACTTTTTATCCTGGGCTAATACCTCATTATTTGTCTTGTGGTGTATAGTTTATTTTTTATCTCCAAGCACATTAAACCCATTTGAAAATGCATTCCTGAGCCCAGTGCAAGATGTGATGAAGGAGAAGCTGAAATGTTTGTAAAATCTTGGCTGGCATGCAGGACAGTGCTGCAAGCCACAGTTTACTCCCACCCCAAAACAAGATAATAAACTTTTTTTTCTTTGTTATTGTTTAAATAGTTTAATCACATACAGTGTGTATGTTCATTTAAATATCTTTCAGACTTTGATTCCATTCATTAATTATTCACCCCTTTATTCACTGCCGAATACATACATTATCCATTTCAAGGCCACAGAAGAACCCGAGTCCCCAACACTAAATGTTGATAAGGCAGAGATACTATACCTGAATACCACACCAGTCTGTCACAGGCAGACGTGCCCGCACACACTTTTTTGTCTATATAATCGCATATGACATAAACTACTATGGACAGTTTGGTGCATCTATAGTTCAGTCTTTTGATTTGGGATGAAACTGAATAAAATTTGTGCATGTCTGGGGAGAACATACATGCTGTGCATAGATGGCATCTGAACCAGAAACTGAACTGGACAATGGAGCTCTGTGAGGCAGCAACACTAACTACTAAGGCAATGTGCCACCTTTACATCAGCAAGTCACGTAGAAATATCAGACTGCACTGTACATAAATTCTGTCAAAGTAGTTATAATTGTAAAACTAGTTCCGTTTATTAGTGTATTAAGACACATCATAGTCTTTGTGGTTGTGTTGTACCTACATACCGTGGTGAGGAAGAACATTTAGCCTTCAGTCTTGTGCAGATAGACACATGGATTCCACATAAGTGAGTGCTGTGACTATTTACTGTACTGAATTCTACTAGTGTGCTGTGAAGTATTGACAGTGCTGAATATGGTGTAGTATAATCTTTATGGCGTAATGGACACTGCAGAATGCAGCATAGTGTAATCTTTGTGGTTTAATGGACAGTGTTGAATGCAGTATAGTATATAATCTTTATTGCTCTGATGTACAATGCTGAATACAGTATAGTATAATATTTATGGTGTAATGGGCCATGCTGAATGCAGTATAGTGTAATCTTATTGGTGTAATGGACAGTGCCGAATGCAGTGTAGTATATTTTTATGGTGTAATGGGCCGTGCTGAATGCCGTACAGTGTAATCTTTATGGTGTAATGGACAGTGCCGAATGCAGTATTGTATATTATTATGGTGTAATGGGCCGTGCCGAATGCCGTACAGAGTAATCTTTATGGTGTAATGGACAGTGCCGAATGCAGTATTGTATATTTGTATGGTGTAGTGGGCCCATGCTGTATGCAGTATAGCATAAACTTTATGGTGTAATAGGCAGTGATGAATGCAGTAATGCAGTGTAGTATAATCTTTAGAGTCTAATGAATAGTGCTGAATGCAGTGTAGTATAATTTTATAGTCCACTGGACAGAGTTGAATACAGTACTGTATAATCTTTGTTCTAAAAACAAGTGTGGTGTGACTTAATTTACATTAGCTGCTTCCTGAACGAGGTGTGATTTCATATTTCCATGGAATTTCCCTTGTTGTTTCTTATAGTTTGTGTCCCTTAACATCCTTTCATATGGGGTTGTCTCATACTTGAGACATAATTAATGTCTTCCTTTGAAGTACCTTTATCCTGACAGTGTATTTATAGCAATGTGGGTTTCTAAAATAGAAATGGTATGAGGTCTCACTACTGCCCATGCATAGTGACAGCTCCACTATCATATCTTTATTTCTTTCTTTAACATCTTTCTCTGTTTGGAAGAACATTCCCTGAGTATTCCACAGCATTGTTGTGCTCTTTAAATCCTTTGGGGTTATGCTTATTTTGAAGTCCATTTTCTCACATGGTGACTATTGACTACTTCCTCATAGATTGTTGTAACACAGCTCCATGGCTAAAAATATATGTATTCATTTATGTATATTATAGTCAGTGCAACTTGGCTGACTTTCTGTAGACCTCTCTAGTCTGTTTGGTGTGTTTGTGCTGTAGTAGCTTTGACTGCAACTTGACATTAAAAATGTCATACAAATCATTGTCAAGTGATGAAGATACAGTCGTGCCAGGACTTTCTACATCTTTGAGAGTTTTTTTACCATTAGCTTGATGTCATGTGTCTTGTTACCAGCAGGTTTTATAAGTAGAAATATATAAATTTTGCTCTTTTACACTCTCTTTGTTAATATCTGTAAAAACAGTTCTGTATTTATGCATAGTTATGTTGCAGTGTAGAAGTAAGGGATAGTTGAAGGTGGACGATACTCATTGGGTGATGTTTGTTGAGTGGGACATGGAAGAGCTTTGTCAGCTGCTTTGCTGACGTTTGCAAACTGAGCTGTAGCTGTACACTGTGTTCTTTCTATTCATTCAATTTTCTCCAACCCCATTGTTGATGTTCCATGTGTTATCTTAGCTGTGTGATTTTGCCTTGTTGACGGGACATGTTCTGTGAGCACCACAACCCCTAACTGTGTTGTTGACTGTAGCAACATTTTGTTTTGTTCTGAAGGGTTGTGTACTTTATTAGGTTTCACTGCAGATGGCAACTTATTTATGCAGTCTTCAGAATGTCTCTGTTCTAACAGTAACACTACTTGTTTAGCAGAAAATGAATTTGAGGTAACCTGTGTTCAACAATGTGTAAAGTTATTCTTGTGGGACATCAAAATTACTGTATAAATTTTCTGGAAGTTATACTGTGTGCATCATTAATCGTGCTTGCTCAGTGCACACAAAATATATTTGTAGTAAGTAATGATGTCCAGCATAATTTAGCATTGCTTATTAGTAGTAAATCTACTCTGGTTAAATAGGTTACAAAAGCAATTTTACTAAGTTTGCATTAACGCAAAAAAAAAAGTTATCTTTAATACTAATAGGTCTTGTATTTAGGATACATGTTTCTAGCTCAA
Source organism: Protopterus annectens (assembly GCF_019279795.1). Lineage (NCBI taxonomy): Eukaryota > Metazoa > Chordata > Ceratodontiformes > Protopteridae > Protopterus > Protopterus annectens. The sequence goes on from NC_056741.1 coordinate 1,195,453,773, forward strand.
AAGACAGTGGAGGCAGACAAAAACATCCTAAGATACTCAAGAGTTTGATATATACAGAGTAAAGTAAAGTGTTGCAAAGAGAGGAACAATTAACCATAATAGCCCAAAGCTGTAACAAACACCTGATTCACAAATGCAAGAGACTAAAAAAAAAGTCAGTTGTGGAAGCTATTTCCCTCTGAACTACTTCAGATTACGTATTACAAAAGGGTTGTCTCAGAACTGAACCTGTAAACAAAGTGCAGGTAAAGGTATCTGTAAAACTTAGTTCCTTGCATAAATGTGCTGAATGAACTTTGCTAAAAATCCACTTTGCCTTACTGACCAAAAATTACAGCAAAGTAGATGCCCCCCCCCCCCGACAAAGGGATTTGATCCTCTGTCCCGCCTTCGATATGTGGCTGTTTCTACTTGTACATCTCAGGAGAAAAGGAAAAAAATGTTTTATGGATTTTGGTACTGGGTACATTTTTAGACTGTTATGGCAGTTCATCTTATCTGTTTTCGACTTACTAACTCTCAAACTACAACCTTGATGATGATCACACTTGGGTTACTCCTGCCAGGGGTAGCCCTCAGACGGCCTGAATACCAGAGGCTTAGTATTTTTGTGTCGGTTGCTGTCGCTCCAGAACTTACATCAGCGGTATAAAAACAGGTAGCCAACATCATTACATCAGTCTTTCTTGCCAAGGAACCCAAACAGAAGCAGTTCACACGAGTGCCGATTGGTTGCTACCTGAGTTTTCATTTCCGAAATTGAAGTTGAAGTCTTCTAAAGCTAAGTACCCCCTTGGGGATCCTTTTTTCTTGCTCTAACCGATGTCAGAAAAAGTTAACAATTGTCGCACCTGTGGAAAGCAAATACCACACCGAGATTTCCATTTTTACTGTCACCTGTTTAGGCCCAGAACACAGCGTTCCTCGCTGCCGGTTTTGTGCATTCAATGCCCGAACTATTCGTCGTCGGGCTCTTATTGTAGCTAAATGCTTTCGCTCTTGATCTCCGTGTTCCAAAATGGCTTCGGTAAGTCATCCAACTACCGATCTTCCGAAAAAACCATAAGGATAAAGACAGGGACAGATCACACAGGTTCAAAACTGCCGACGACACTTCCTTTAAGCTAGTCGCCAGATCGCCGGTATTCAGTAAGTTGCTTTTGCAGACCCTGTTGCCTGCATCTATGGATTCGCAGGCCACTACCGAGACCCGTTCGGGGTCTGGTATGCCGCAAGACTCTTCTTTGACTCCAGAACCTGTGGATGTCTCTACCTTGGATGGGTCCGGAGCTGCTGTGCAGGCACCAGCTTCTGAGGAAGTTCTTCGCACTACCGATATTTGGCACAAACCGACAACTTCTTTCGTGTCTTCAGTTCTTTCTAAAACTACCGAGTTTCTAAAGCCTAGAGTACTAGCTATGCCTAAAATCCAACCCAAACTCACGCGCCTGCTTCCTTGCCACAATCACAGATGTTCTTTGTGTTTCACTGTTGCAGTCATTACATTTGGGTAATCCTGCTGGCAGGTTGCCCTCAGTCGGCCTGAATTCCAAAGTCCTGCGTCGGCTGCTGTCGCCCCTTCCCTGACGTCAGGTCATCAGGAGTATAAAAGATGCGGCCGACACCATTTTCTTTAGTCTTTCTTGCCGCACGGTGCCCGAAGCAGAAGCAGTTCGCAAGTGCCGGTCGGCCGACTCCTGAGATTTTCGTGTTCGAGTTTCAGATCCGAAATTTTTAATAAAGCTAAGTATCCCGTTGGGGAAACTTTTTTCTTGCTCCAGACCGATGTCAGAAAAAGTTAATAATTGTATTTCTTGTGGAAAGCAAATACCTCATAAGGACTTTAATTCTTACTGTATTCCTTGCCTAGGCCCTGATCACAACATTGCTGGTTGTCAGTTTTGTGCTAGATTTAACCAACCCACTATTAAGCATCGGTATGATTTTGCTTTAAACTACTTTGGACGCCAGTTTAATTATCCAGAAATGTCATCGAATAGCCATCCGACTAACGAAGTTCACAAAAAATGCAAAGAAAAGGAGAGAGACAGACAACTGAGGCCCAAAACCGACAACAAAGCTTCTCCTAAGCCAGTCGCTGGTTCGCCGGTTCTCAGTGAGGCGCATTTGCAGCCCCTGACCAGCTACTTTAGAGTCACAGCCCACTACCGACTCCCACGTGGAGTCGGCCATGCCGCTGGAAACTCAAGGTATTGGAGCCTTTGATACTATTCTTTCAGATGGGCCCGGAGCCACTGAGCAGGCACCGGCTTCTGAGGGTGTATTCAGACCTAAACATCTTTACATTAAGCCAACCTCAGCTTCAAAGACTAAAGCACCTTCTAAAGCAAAGAAACAAACTCAAGAGCCACATGGACAGGCCTCTATGCCCAAAAAACAGATGCTCAAAATGGCCGAAGACTTAATTACTTTGATCAGGGGTTCCCATCCCCCTCGTGATAAGAGGCCTAGGCAAGAGTCTGACTATGAATCTTCAGATCAGGTTTCTATTTCTTCTGATTCCTCTTCTGACCAGGAAGTTTCTTTACCCCCCCCCCCCAATGAGGATTCTGATGCTAAAGAATCTATACCTTCAACTTTATGAGGGAGCATTTCCACTGGGAGAGCCAAGATTTTTCAGAATCTAAAAAGAGGCTCAGGGATTTCCTTTTACTACCTCAACACAGGCCATTAGCCATTCCACCTGTGTTAGATGTTGTAGATGATGTGTTTTCGGAGTCTAGTCTTACCCCTGACTCCTTACCTCCAGCTCCTGTTAAGCCTGACAGATATTACAGGGTTCCTGACTCTCATAAATTCCTTTTTAAAAACCCTGCTGCAGACCCAGAAACTATTTCACAGAGTCCCAAAGGAGTTAAGGCTTCCACTTCAAAAAACCCTACCTCCTCAGACAGAGATTCTAGGGCACTAGATAGATGGGGAGAAAAGGTTTACACATCTGCTACCTTGGCTATAAGGGCCTTAAACTGTCAGTTTCATATGCTCAAATATCAGCAACATGTTATGGCATTGCTTAAACAAAAAATGTTATTAAACTCTGAATATGCAGAAAACAAGGAAATGCAGAATTTATTGCATGCAGCTGAACAAGTTCGAAAGCATACTTTGCAATGTGGTTTTGATTCTTTGGAGGCCTCCTGCATGGCTGCAGTTACGGGTTCTGTAATTAGGAGGCATGCTTGGTTAAAGGAACAAAATCTGCCTGATCATGTCAAAGTTAAATTATTAGATGCACCTTTACAGCATGATACTTTGTTTGGTGTTAAGGCAGAGGAGGTGTTAAAGAAAATGGAGGACAAGGCAAAATCTATGCAAACTGTCAAAAGATTTTTTTACAGGTACAGCCACCTAGGTTTAGTAGACACTGGCCTACAAAGAATTGGTCCTTTCCTGTGTCAGACAGACCTCAAAGGGGCAGATCCCTGGCTCAAGGTTCCTTCAGGTCAAAGCAGTAGGGTGCTTCTACCTCCAAAGTTGGAGAAGACAAATCACAACCATACAGGAAACGGTCCCAATGACTTCCCCCTGCCTGCACCAAGCACTTATCTCCTGGCAGCACCCTTAGGGGGAAAATTAGCACTTTTTTCTCAAATTTGGCACATTATAACCCAAGACAAGTGGGTTCTAAATGTCGTGTCACAAGGGTACAAGTTCCATTTCCATACCCTGCCAAAGGCAAGCGGCTGGCCAGATCTGCCAAAAAAATCAATGGGCAGAGGCACAAAAACAAGTATCATCCCTCATGGACATGGGGGCCATTCAACAAGTACCAGAGCAAGAGCATGGACAAGGATTTTACTCAAGACTGTTCTTGGTACCCAGAAAGGACAAGACCTGGAGACCAGTACTGGACCCATCTATTCTGAACACGTTCCTGGATATACCAAAATTCAAGATGATGACTTTGCAGCAGCTTCTGCCCATGCTGGGCAGAAAGGCTTGGCTCGTCACTTTAGATCTAAAAGAGACATACCTGCATGTCCCAATCGAACAATCATGCAGAAGATACCTCAGATTCAAGGCAGGCTCAATACATTACCAAATCTCTGCACTGCCGTTTGGCTTATCTACTGTGCCCAGGATCTTTACAAAGTGCCTGGCACCAGTAATTGCATTCTGCAGACAAAGAGGAATACAAATATATCCTTACTTGGACGACTGTCTAATTCAAGCAGAGAACAAAGACATTCTTCTACAGCATCTGGCGTATGTGCAAAGACTTCTATGCCTAGGGTACACAGTCAACGAAAAGAAATCAAAACTAGTACCCTCTCAAGAGATAATATTCCTGGGTGCAAGCTTAAATACAACTGCCCAGATGGATTATCTCACGCCAGACAAACAAAGGCAACTGACTACCTATTTCAAAGTGTTGGCAACAAAGGCCCAATTATCTGCAAGAAAAATTCTGCAGGCTTTGGGCTTCATGGCATACTGCATCCTACTAATTCCATATGCAAGACTGCATATGAGGAAACTTCAATGGTACCTAAAAAGTGTTTGGACTCAACATTGCCACAGCCTGGAAACAATGATTACTCTTATTCCCTGTCTACAACAAGAGTTTCAATGGTGGGCAAAGGCTTGTCACCAAAACAAGGGACAGCCATTCACATTACCCCCGGCCAGACAGACACTAACAACATATGCATCAGATTATGCTTGGGGGGCCCACATGGCAGGAAGATGCATTCAGGGCACATGGCCCTCAACCCAAATGCATGTACATATCAATCAAAAAGAGATGCTAGCTGTTCAGCATGCCCTGACAGCCTTCAAGGACCTACTTCATCCGGGACAACTACTGATAAAGACAGACAACACCACGGCCAATGTGGTATATAAACAAGTAGGGGGGCATACCTTCTTACCCCCTTTGCAGACTAGCCATAACTTTGTGGGGCACAGCATTAACTTACCAAGTACATCTGCAGGCACAATTCCTGCCAGGAAGGAAAAATATTCTGGCAGATGAACTAAGCAGAAACCTCATGGATCCCCACTAGTGGCAGCTGGATCCACAAGTCTTCAGCATGATAACAAGGAAATGGGGATGCCCGGACATAGATCTTTTTGCCTCCCCTCACAACTACCAGCTAAAAAGATTCTGCGCAAGGACTTGTCACAGACAAGCATGGAAAGTGGACGCCCTATCATTCAGCTGGAAAAACCTATCAGTATATGCTCTTCCCCACTGCCTCTCTTGCCCAAGGTACTCCTAAAGCCCAGACAGGAAAAGCCAAAAATGATACTGATTGCCCCAGACTGGCCCCACCAGTACTGGTTTCCAATCCTAAAGAACTTGTCTCAATGCCAAGCTTGGACCTTACCTCAAATACCTCCTCTACTGTCCCAGCAAAACAATCAGATCCTGCACAGCCAACTCAAGACTTTAAACCTGGCAGCATGGCGGATAATGTAGTCATACAAAACACACCTCTCAGTAAAGCTGTGATGGATGTCATTTTGGAGGCCAGAAGGCCTAGTACTAGAAAATCTTATGCTGGAAAATGGAAGAGATTCTTTGCTTGGAACCAGGCACAAGGAACTGATACAGCTGTGCCAAATATTCCTCAGATTTTACAATCCTTAACCGAGATGCTGGACAAAGGCCTATCTTTTTCATCTATTAAAATTCATGCCTCTGCCATTTCGGCTCATTACAATACAGAGCCCCCAATCTTTTCTCATCCCTTATTAAAACAGTACCTCAGAGGAGCCAAAAATTTAAGGCCTCCAAGGAGATCACCAATGCCTGCATGGGACCTCAACTATGTCTTGGAAAAACTCACCCTGCCTCCTTTTGAGTGAGCTGCTACTGCTGATATAAAGTTTTTATCTTGGAAAACAGCTCTGCTCCTAGCAATAACTTCTGCAAGACGAGTTTCAGAGCTACAGGCACTCATGGCTGTTCAACCTTTTATCATTTTTTGTCCAGACAGGGTCTCTCTGAGGACAAACCCAACATTTATGCCTAAGGTAGTATCCAGTGTGGCTCTTAACCAAACTATTCATCTGCCAACTTTTTATCCAAATCCACAGAACAAGGGAGAAAGAATTCTGCATTCTTTGGACGTACACAGCTTAGATTCTACTTGGACAGAACCAAAGTTTTCAGAAAGACAGAGCAATTACTAGTGGCATATGCTGCAGTAGCACAAGGAAAGGCGATCTCAAAGCAGACAATTTCAAAGTGGATAGGCCACTGCATTCATTTCTGCTACTTACACCATGGCAAGCCAGTGCCTAAGGGCATTGGGCCACATTCAGCTAGAGCTGCAGCCACTTCAGCAGCCTTTCTCAAGGGAGTACCAACCAAGGACATTTTAGAGGCTGCTACTTGGAGTTCAGTGCACACCTTTACAAAGCACATCTGCCACTCTACTCTAAATCCAGGGCAGGCTTTGCCACTGCAGTGCTTCAGGATCTCTTGGCCGCTCCTAATGCTGTTTAGCTCCAGCCTCCCATCCATAGCTATGGGACTCTACCCAAAGGTAGATATTTTTTGTTTAATGAGTTTCATGGTATGTTGCTGCTATTTCAGCATGTGGAACTGACAATTTAATGCTGCAACATTGAAACACGAAGAACATAGTACAGTTGTGTACACTTACCATAAATGAAGATGTTCAGTGTATTCACTGTTGCAGTCCAGGTTACCCACCCACCATCCCCCTGTCATTCTGGAGTTTTTCTTTCCTTCTCTATTTTCTACAGCCTATGTGGTGTATTTGCTTGTAGATGAAGGTAAAGTTTTATATTGATGCATGCATATATACATATATATATATTTTTGCTACCTTTATGGGGGCACCTGACATCTGGGGCAAGAAAAACTAAAGAAAATGGCGTCGGCTGCATCTTTTATACAGATGACAACCTGACGTCAGGGAAGGGGCGACAGCAGCCGACGCAAGACCCAGGACTTTGGAATTCAGGCCGACTGAGGGCAACCTGCCAGCAGGATTACCCAAATGTAATGACTGCAACAGTGAATACACTCGAACATCTACATTTATGGAAAGTGTACACAACTGTACAATGCTTAAAATGGCGGAAGACCTTATCATGCTGATTAGGGGAAGCCAGCCTTCCCCTGCTAAAAGAAAAAGAGAATTGTTCCCAGCAGTTTTATCTGACCAAGAGTCCGATGACTCTGAGGTTTCTGATTATGAAGACATGCTCTTATCTGCTTATGAGGATTCTGATTCAGAGGAATCCATTCCTTCTGCCTCTCCTCTAGAGGATTTTTCTTTTGGTGAAACCCAACATTCTTTGAGAGAGCACTTCCATTGGGAATGCCAGGATTATCCTCAGTCCAAAAAGAGACTCTGGGAATTTTTAGATTTACCACAGCACAGACCCTTAGCCATCCCTCCTGTTCTGGATGATGTCTTTATGGAATCCACTCTAACTCCTGATACTTTTTACTCCCAGGAAACCTGACCGGTATTACAGAGTCCCTGACTCTCTCAAATTTTCTTTCAAGAATCCTACTGCTGACCCAGAGGTAATCTCCCAAGGGCCTAAAGGAATAAAAGCAACCACAGCTAAGAATCCCACCCCCTCGGACAAGGATTCTCGAGCATTAGACAGATGGGGTAAAAAAGTATGTACCTCTGCAACTCTTGCCATTAGAGCATTAAATTGTCAGTTCCACATGCTTGAAATAGCAGCAACATACCATGAAACTCATTAAACAAAAAATATCTACCTTCCCTGACTGTGCAGAATGTAAATATTTACAGGAACTTGTGCATTCTGCAAGCCAAATCAGTAAACATACCCTGCAATCTGGGTTTGACACCCTAGAAGAAATCCTCCAGGGCAGCAGTCACATGCTTGGCTTAAGGAACAGACCTTGACAGATCATGTCAAATCAAAGTTATTGGACGCACCACTGAACAAAAATAATCGGTTTGGCACCAAAGCAGAAGAGGTTTTAAAAAAGATGGAAGAAAAATTCAGGGCAGGCTTTACAACCTTTCCCTTTGATGGCTTTGTACTTTAAACTTCAGCTACAAGAGTGAAAGGCCTTCTGTGTTTTCCTTCAGGCTTCAGATAACTGAAGCTGTGCAGCTGGTTTGAGCTACGAGTAATTGTATACACTTCCGTATAGAGTATATCATGTAGCTTGAAGGGAGAGAAAAAGTCCCATACTGTTGTTCAGTGATATATATTGTTTCAGATACAATTTCTACTCGTTTCCTAGAGTGAACCATTTTTTCTGTGCGTTTTCAAAAATAAACTGGGCCCTTAGGAGTTTGTATTTCCTAGTCAGATTTCACATTTAGTTTATATGCCTTTGTAATCAAGTGATTTTTGCTCCTTATAACTTATCCCAGCATGTTTGCTGTATGTTCCTGAGACATTAAAAAAAAATCCTGTTGTAGCTATTTAAGGAAGGCAGTTGAGAACAAGAAAAAGAAATCTATTAGGCTGACTCAGTACTGCCTGAAGAAGCCAATGGTGTGACAGTGCAGTCATTAGAGTTTGTGGTTGTGCAGGTTTTTCTTGATATAATCAGTAAGACCAACTGGTTATGCAGTTAAGAAATTGGCTGTGTAGCATAAATACAATATTAAAAATAGTCACAAATGTAACCCATTAGTTGTCTGGTACAGTTTTTATGCAAAATGTAGAAAGAACGATCCAGGCTCCTCCAGGTTCACACACTTTTATTATAAAACTGAAAATTAATATGGTTAAAATTGGGTCTGGAAACCTCATCTTTTTACGAAAAAAGCTCATAAGTCTTGTTAATTCTCCTTTTAACAAGAAGACTTCTTGTTTTAACAAATTCAATTCAGCGTTTTCACTGACCACTCCAGATGGTGTTGTATTTTGGATTTAGTCTTTGCTGCACCCCAGAACAAGTCCTGACTACAGCATGGACACTCTTGACCATTTTGAATCATCTGGAATGGTCAGTGAAAATGCTGAATTTAATTTGTTAAAACAGGAAGTCTTGTTAAAAGGAGAATAAACAAGACTCATTCAGCTTTTTTCACAAAAAGATGTTTCCAGACACAGTTTTAACCCTATTAATTTTCAGTTTTATAATAAGAGTGTGAACCTGGAGGAGCCTGGGATCGTTCTTTCTACATTTTGCTGGTGATTTTTTGGTGGTGTATTTTGGATACAGTTTTAATGTAACCAGAGGATCCAGTGTTGTCTGTTTTTGTCTGATTCATCCTTTGGGATATTGGATCCAATCGGATCTGACCATGGCAGCTTTTAGAAGCTGTAGACCCAGGGCTCTTCCTCCCCAACCCCTAATTCCCCACTTTCCCTTAAAGTACCTCAGATCTCATTTGCCACCTGATCAGAAGAGATGTTGTGAGCAAGGGTTTTGACTTAATTCAGCTAAGTTGAAGATTTTTGGCTTTTCCTGGGATGTACTTCTTAGTATATACCCTTGTTTTCTCTTCTCTCTTATATCCATATACATATAGGTAACCCCCCTAACAAAAAAAAAGTTGATTATACTTATATGTATACACACACACATAAGCACGTTAAAATTGAGTGGGTTTTTTTTTTTTTTGCAGTTTTTTGCTGTACTGTTTCATTTCTTTTCTTTCTCTGGCCTTTCTAGTGGAGTTGACATCTTCTCCCTTGCAGGAGTTAAGTTCTTTCTGCAGACTATGCCACGTGACCCTCACTCTGCGTGTGTGTGTGTGTGTGTGTGTGTGTGTGTGTGTGTGTGTGTGTGTGTAGTAACTTGGGGCATCACACTTGGATGTGGACTGAGCGGCTTTGCAAGGTCATAGGGACAAGTTGGTGTTGAAAGGATTGATTCCAGTCCAGACAGAGACTGTGACCCTCTTCCTCATCTACTCTGTCTTGGCCTTCTTTAGATTCTCCAGCTAAAAGATGGGAAAAATGTAAACCTGTTAGGAAAAAATAGAGACTTGGGAACTAGAGAGAGAGATCTACAGAAGACAAGAAGCCATCCTTGGATCCATCTGAACTCTCTGAGAAAACTCAGAGAAAGTTGGATCTGACGATTATTCAGATCCATTCAACTATGCCACCATCTCCTCATTTCTCACCAGAGCTGGTGAGTCCTACTCCTAACTTCCCATTTTTACAGGTGAGGTATTCTTTCAGACCCCCTTTCTTCATCAAGGTCCTTCCATTCATTAAGGAGACTTGAAGTGGACATAGGATGATGAATTGGTTCATTCTGACACAGATCCAACTAGGGGTTCTTCCAGCACCATCTCCATTGAGCTCACCAGCAACGGGTCCAACTAGCCTCCACTGGTTTCTCCAGTTCAGTTCTGACCTTCGAATCCAGTGCCAATGGGTCCAAACCTTCCCAGAACATCCCCATTGGAGCCAACAGTTCTCTCAACTTCGGTATACCTTACTCTCTTGACTCCAATTTTGCCAAAGTGGGATGAGTCTCGGAGCCAAAGCTTCTGTGCCTGGACTTGAGAGGTGGAGTAATAATTATAGATTTATAGATTGTTACTAAGCTAATGGGACCTTTCTAAGCCTAGCCAAGATTTCCTGTAAGAATAATAATATTGTGTATCTAAACAGGACATTGAGGGCCAAGTATTTATAAATTATCTCTGTCTATAAGGGACACGGGTGCCAGACCCATTGTAAATTTCTTGTTCCCAATCCACTGACCTAGACTGCACTTAAATTGTGTAATAAAGTCAGCTCTGAAGCTCTCAGATCTGTATGTGCCCCTCTGAGACTTGGCTCTCCATAGCTTGGCTCTGATATCAGCCTCGGAGCTGGGCAGTTCAGAGCAAAAAATATTCCTCTTAACTCCTTTTCAGATCAGAGGGGTGTCTCTTTAGCTCCAACTGTAACCTCAACTTTAAACGCATTTGAAAGGGTTCTTGTCAAACCAATAGAGTAGGTATCTTTGTTATGCTCTGCTCCTTCTTAACCCTTGCTAGATACTGCCTCTGACTCTGCCTGTCCAAATCGACTGGGAAAGTCAGCATCACTTAGCCTTGAGGATAATCCCAATGCAAGTTCCCAGTCTGATTCTGACCCCCCCCCCCCTTTCTTCAGAAGCCCACACAAGATAGGGTTCTAGGAAACAGATGTGTAAAAGGAGACATTTGGACTTCTCCTGGAATCAGCCATTGAAGACACAGATTTGGATGATGACGAAGAATTCCCTCTGGAAGAAGCCACCTTTGGTGATATCCTAGAATTGGTGAAGCAATGAGGGGGTTGGTCCTTCAATATGCCCTCTACTGATGAGTTTGGCTCCTCTGCCTCTCGGATGGTACCACCTGCTGATGACCTAAAAGATGTGGTGACACATTGGGCGTGGAATGATCCTGATGCGGTGGAACCAATCCCAAAGAAACCAGACAAGATTTTAGTTGTACCTAAAGACAGGAAGCATTGGTCCGAAAGGTCCACCAATAGATGCCATGGTTGTTTTGGTGGCCACAAAGAAGGAACTCTCAAAAGAGAGTACATCTGTCCATCCCAACAGGGAGTCATATGCATCAGTGACTTTCACACTTAGAGTGCTGAACTATGTTGTCCATATGACACATTTTCAGAGAGGCCTTACCAAGGAGCTTACCAGGTCCCTCGCAGGTAATTTACCAGCAGACATCTGGAAAACAGTGGCCTCACAACTGTCTACCCTGCAATTGGTGTCCAGTGTGTCCATGCTTCCTAATGCAGCAGATGGTACAGCTAGAATGGCAGGCATTGGCATAGCCATCCTTCGGTATGCCTTGATGCAGGAATGTGACTTTGTGGAAGCCTTTAAGGTATCTTTCATTAATGTTCCCTTTGCTGGTTCAGCTCCCTTCAGATCAAAGTTTAAGGATACACTTACCATGAGCAAACAAGATGGTAAAGACCCTGTCTGCTATCAGAATCTGCTTTTCAGCCCCTCAGAGGACATTCACTAAGAACCATGGGAGGGAGAAGATGTGATTCGTACTCTCCTAGGGTTGTACCAAGACAGGCCTGCGGACAGACCCTCCCATGGAGGGTTTTTACCAAGACAGGCCTGTGGACAGACCCTCCCATGATGGGTGGGGGGGCCATTTAAAACAAACTCCCTAGAAGCAGAGATGGACTGCAGAATCAGGGATTTTGCTATTTATTCTTTGAGAAATTCTATCAGCGCTCCTGAAAGATTGCTTGACTACTGCATTCTCGGGACAGTTGGGAGGTGCTAATCCCTGCACCCTCAAGCCTTGCAGGCCATCACACAAGATACATGGATGCCAAGGATAGTCATCAGAGGTTGTACCATTCCCTTTTTTTTCCCTCTGCAGAAAAAGAGGATTCCCAGTGTGACACCCAGTCAGATGGAATCCGCAGCAGCAGAAGAAAAAAAGTTGCTGGAAAAAAAAGAGGCATTGAGCAAGTCCCTCCAGACCAGTTGCGATCCGGAGTCTGTTCTAGGTTCTTTTTACTTCCTAAGATAGCATGTGACCTCAGGCCAATTTTAGATCTAAGTTGCCTCGATCAAGTTTGTAAAACAAAGTTCTGGATTGTCATGGTCCAGCCCATTTTGCCTCTTTTGAGATGGGGTGACTGAATGTGCTCTGTAGATCTTCAGGATGCCTACTATATCAAAATAGAGACACAATCCAGGAGATTTCCCCTGTTTCTGGCTGGGAGTCATTCATTTCCATTTCAGGGCACTGCCCCTTGGATTTACCACAGCCCCTCTGGTGTTCACCAAAAACGTGGCAGTGGTGGCAGCATATTTCAGACTGTTAGGGGTCCAGGTGTTTCCATATTTAGACATTTGATTCTTCACAGCTCCAACCAAAGATCTTTTGCTCCAGCGTTGGGACTTCTTGATCCAACTTGTCCAGAAATTGAGAATTACATTCAAGTCAAGTAGAGACAGTTCACACCTATGCAACAAATAGAATTAATTGGACGCCAACTCTGTACAGTCAGTCAGATAGCCAAGTTCATGTATGCCAACTCTGTACAATCAGTCTAGCGAAACTTCCAGAGTCCAGGATATCACTTTCTCATAGCAACACACATATAAGGAACTTCCAGTGTTCTGGTGGACAAGTTGAGAAGATCCATTCTTCTGCCTCATGAGAGCTCTTTCAGTCGAACAGTGACAACTCAAATCTTCAGACACTGGGGCCACCCTCACAACTCTTTTTGCTTCATACCTAAACAACAAGTGCAGCAGTTACTTAGCCCTGATCATTCCACAGGGTCAATCACCAAAGGCTGCTGTAATCTACAGTTGGTCCCCAGATGATCTACAACTTTCCCCTCAAACCATTGATAATGAAATTAATCCATAGGTTCATAGGTTCATACTAGGCTATCTGCCCGAGGGCATTTACAAGCCTAGCCCATCGTTTTGTGGCTTACGCCACCCCTTTAGTATGGGGAACTATACCCATTATTTTGCTGTGCCTCTGTCGAGCAGTGACACTGAGGTAATCCCTGGGGTATATCTGCGATCTCCCATCCATTGGTCAAGATTTCTCTTGAACAAGGCCAGCGAGGTGCTCTGCCTCACATGTACCGGGATTTTGTTCCACAGCATAGGGAGTCTTTGGGTGATGAATCTATCCCTCCAGCACGTCCTATTAATAGCCGTGTCGAGGTTTAAGTCTCCCGCCCTTGTGGCTCTGATGGATCTAGATCTTTTGAGGTGAAGCATATTCATCAAATCTGGGTTTGACATGGCCTTGTATGTTAGGCAAAGGTCACCTCTGAGCAAGCGGTGGCGACTGAATAGAGCTGGAGTTCTTTCAGTCGGGCAGCATAGGATAGATTTTGAGACCCTTTATCCTTTTGGTGAGGAACTTTTGTGGCCTCTCCAGCTGCTGCAAGTGTCGGGTCAGATATATTACGAATGGGGCATTGTACTCAACCATTGGTCTGATGAGTGATGAGTAAAGGGAGACTATAACCTCCCTTGATCTAGATGAGAATCCCTTCATGATAAGGTGGGCAATGTAGAAGGTCTTCCTAACTACTTTAGCTACATGGGTGTCGAATGACAGACTACTATCAACCTGGGTCCCCAGGTCCCTGATAACTTCTTCTGTGCTCAGTGGATTGCCACCTATTTGGTAGCTAGGGGTAACCTTGTTTTTCCCGAAGGGTATGACTATGCATTTTTGGCATTTAACTTTAGGCCGTGGCTCTGGCACCAGTTATCCGTTTCTGTGAGACCCTTCTGAAGGATATCTGTGTCAGATGTGTTTTCTACTATGGCCCAGTTTGCAGTCATCTGCAAACTTTGTCAGCCATAACCCTCCTGTGTTTGCTTGTACTTGGAAAAGTAGATGCCAAACAAGAGTGGGCCCAGGACTGAGCCCTGTGGGACACCACTTGTGACAGGCTTTGAGTCTGACATGGCGCCAGCAACTCTGACCCTGTGGGTTCTGTCACTCAGCCAGTTTGCAACCCATCTTGTGATGTATGGGTTAACATTTAAGCTGATGAGTTTTTCAATGATACCCGAGTGGGGTATTGTATCGAAGGCCTTAGCCAGATTGAGGTAGGCTGTATGGACTGCCTTTCCCTCATCAATGGCTTTGGTGACTGTTTGAAAAAGTCAACCAAGTTTAAAAGGCATGATCTGCCTTTGACAAAGCCAAACTGGGTTGGATCCAAAGTCTGCAAATTCCCTATGTCTTTATTTATGAGGTCCATTATGATCCTCTCCATGGCTTTGCAGATAAGGCTTGTCAAGCTAATGGGCGGTAATTTCCAGGGTCGGTGGAGGCACCGCCTTTGTGAAGTGGGACCACAGTTGCAGTGCGCCACTCCTGGAGTGCGTATCCAGAGGTAAGACTTTGATTAAACAGCTGTCCTAGCTGTGGGTTTAATTCCTCATTGAGTTCGTGGTGCACACAGCCGGGGACACCATCAGGTCCCATGGATGCTGTGTTTTTTGCTTTGGAGAGAGCAGTTCTCACTTGGGCTGGAGATGTTTGGGGGCTGCAATCGTTTGGTATAGATATCTCTCCTTTTGGGGAGGGGAGAAGTTTGCACTGAACCTGTCAGCCAGTATGTTGGCAATGTCTGTAGGATCAGTAATCTTCACATCATTTTGAACTAGTTCTGAGCATATCTGGGAGTTTCCTCCTAGGTTTCTAACATAGCTAAAGAAGGCCTTATGATTGTCTTTAGAGTCTTTAGCTATTTTTCTCTCGAAATTTGCTTTGGATGATTTTATGAGAGCTCTTAGTTTTTTACTTATAGTGATCAAGGGTGTCTTACCTTTTAAGGATTTTGCTCTATCTTGTAGTAGCTTCCTCCTTTTGTTGTAGAGTTTGTTTATGGCTGGGGTCCACCAGACTGGATGCTTGCCTTTGGTACAAAGAGTCTTTGTTTTGCTTGGGATTGCCTTATCCATGCAGTCCTGCAGGTGCTGGTAGAAGGCATTTGTAAGTGATTCAGCGGCTTGAGTACTGTTTTCCGCCGGCTCGGGGGCCTTAAAGGAGACCACACTAGTCTTTAGAAGTGTGAAGTCGGCTTTTGAGAAGTTCTTTACTGTGGTCTTTTTTATTTCAGGTGGGGGTGGGATGAGGACCTCCAGCGAGATTAGTTTGTGATCTGATCTCACTAGTGAGGGGTATACTTCCGGTGTTGAACATTGTGCTCCCATGTTCGTGATGATGAGATCAAGTATGTTATCTCCTCTTGTGGGAATGGTGACTAGTTGTTCCATGGCATTTGAGTTTATGAATTCCAGGAACTTTTGGGCTAGGGTGTTTGGGCTTGAGTAGTGTTCCCAGTCTATATTTGGGTAATTGAAGTCACCTAGTATGATGGTGTTTGGTGATACATTTATCCCCTCTAGTGTTTTCAGGAAGGCCATGTGAGGTTCCTGAGTTTGTGAGGGTGGCCTGTAGCATGCTACAATTTGCAGAGCAGTCTTGCCTACGGTTAATTGCACCTGGATGGTCTCCGATGCATCATGCATTGCCACCAGTCTTGAGGTGTGGGTGTCCTTGATGAATATGGATACCCCCCCTCCTTTCTTGGTATTTTCCTGATTTTGGGGCCGGAGGTCATGGTATGAGGTAAAACCTGATAGCTGGGGTGCTCTCAGGAGCCTTGAACCAGGTTTCTGTCACAGCACAGACATCGATGTTCTCCATACTGAGAAGGGCCTCGAGTGCATGCATTTTGAGATTTAGACTTCTGGCATTGAGCAGCATTACCCTTAGTTTTTCCTTTTTGTGTTCTAGGGTGGTAGGTTTAGAATTTGAGCCTTGCCTAAAAAGGCACTATGGGGTGGCAAGAGCCTTTGCCAATATCCGGAATCCCAGGGGTGACAGGTGCAAGCCGTCCCTTGCGAAGCAGCGTGGCTTGTCCAGCATGTCATCCCAGGCAGACAGATACTGGATCCCCTTTGAATGACACCAGTGTTTAAGCCAATTGTTAAAGCTGATCATCTTATCTCTGTATTGTGGCATCATTCTTGGTGAAGGTAGGATACTGCTCAAGGTCAGGGTCATACCTGCCTGGGCTACATAATCAGAGAGCTCCTCAATGTCTCTTTTCATGTAGTCCAAGGAGGTGCGTCTCAGGTCGTTTACACCAGCGTGGACAATGACTGAGTCATATTTGTACCTGCTGTTGAGAGACCTGAGTGCTTGCGTTATGTGGCGGATTCTAGCGCCCGACAGACAGCTTACTGTGACCTTCTCCTTACTCAGTCTGGTGAGCGGGGCGTCAGTGTGTCTGACTATGGAGTCACCAATGACTAGTGTGTCTGGCATTGTGTTTGGCCTTAAGGGCTGTGACTGTTTGACACTCTGACTGTGAGGTCTATGTGTTGCAGGTGTTGTGTTCTGAGGTGGTGGTTGTTTGGGTGTCTGCTTTGGTGGCCTCTGCTGTTTTGGTAGATTTTTGATCAGAGCCTCCGAGTATGTCTTTGTGTGTTTATGTGTATGATTTGAGGTTGTAATGGTACTATGTGAGACTGGGTCTATAGTGTGTGTGGTAACCTTCTCCTCCTGACTGGTCTTGCCAGTCCTATGTTGAGAGAGCTCAGCCTCCAGTTTGGCCGTATAGTTGCATCTCTCGCATGTATTTGTGTTTTGTGGGAGGAGGAGAGGGTTGTCTGTGTACATGAGGCAATTGTAACATTGCCTCAATATTCCCAGGTTCACCAGCTGAGCAGGAGAGGACACTAGCAACTGATCCCTCGACATGCTAGCAGGATAGACAAAAAACTTTAAAAAAGATTCCGGGGGATGTGGGTGACCGAGAAATGGGGGGTTGCCTTTTTGGGGTGCTATCTATAAGAGTGCCGTATCAAGGTAATAAATACTGTAGGAGCAAGTGCTAGGTTTAACAGATAGAGAATAGTCTACTTAGAGTCAAGTAGAGATGATCTTTTTAGTTATAGGATACGCTGATTAGATCAGTAGTATAGGTCGAGGAAGGTAGTTTCAAGGGAAAATTTGAAGAGTGGACTTTAGGTAGCCCGAATAGTTTAAACCTGCTTAACCGGTGCTGCCCTAGTGTGCAACAGTGGCAAACAGTGGCAGCTCCGCGCTAAATCACGCTAATGCGCGCTAAAGCGTGCTTTATAGCAGGGGGCTGGAAAAGACAGGAAATGACCCAAAATGGCCAATAAACTACAAGTTACTGCCTTAAACCACTCCTCTGAGGACAAACAGGCAGCTCAGTACTCCCTACTCCCACTAGTGAGTAAAGAAACTACCCCTTGACCAAACAAGGAAAATGGAGAAAACAGGAACCAAGACAAAGCCCAGGGATCAGCAAAATCTGGTCTCTGGAACACTAGTTAGGAAAGTATGGAAAGCAAGGATATTTTTTTGTTTTTCAAGTTTTTTTTACAGAAAAGCAGAAAACACAATAAATGCTATGATTTTCGATTAAATGCTATCAAAAGCTAGTACACTTGAGTGTATTAGCCTGTAGTTTAACTTTTAGGCAAAACTTAAACTAGCAAGTGCAGTAAACAGTTTTAGCTTATAAACACAAAAAAACAGTGCAAACTTTGATAAAATAAGCAGAAACAGTAGTCGAAAGGCACAAAAAGTCGAAAAAGCCAAGAAAAATACTTAAAATCTGGAAAGGTAGTCTTTTCTGGTCTCTGTTGCTAGAGGAACACTGCTGGCCACCACGAGGAGCTGTGCTGAGTTCTCAATAGCTGGAAAAGCCCGCCAAAACGTGCTTTATAGCAGGGGGCTGGAAAAGACAGGAAATGACCCAAAATGGCCAATAAACTACAAGTTACTGCCTTAAACCACTCCTCTGAGGACAAACAGGCAGCTCAGTACTCCCTACTCCCACTAGTGAGTAAAGAAACTACCCCTTGACCAAACAAGGAAAATGGAGAAAACAGGAACCAAGACAAAGCCCAGGGATCAGCAAAATCTGGTCTCTGGAACACTAGTTAGGAAAGTATGGAAAGCAAGGATATTTTTTTGTTTTTTCAAGTTTTTTTACAGAAAAGCAGAAAACACAATAAATGCTATGATTTTCGATTAAATGCTATCAAAAGCTAGTACACTTGAGTGTATTAGCCTGTAGTTTAACTTTTAGGCAAAACTTAAACTAGCAAGTGCAGTAAACAGTTTTAGCTTATAAACACAGTAAAAACAGTGCAAACTTTGATAAAATAAGCAGAAACAGTAGTCGAAAGGCACAATAAGTCGAAAAAGCCAAGAAAAATACTTAAAATCTGGAAAGGTAGTCTTTTCTGGTCTCTGCTGCTAGAGGAACACTGCTGGCCACCACGAGGAGCTGTGCTGAGTTCTCAATAGCTGGAAAAGCCCGCCAAAACATGCTTTATAACAGGGGGCTGTAAAAGACAGGAAATGACCCAAAATGGCCAATAAACTACAAGTTACTGCCTTAAACCACTCCTCTGAGGACAAACAGGCAGCTCAGTACTCCCTACTCCCACTAGTGAGTAAAGAAACTACCCCTTGACCAAACAAGGAAAATGGAGAAAACAGGAACCAAGACAAAGCCCAGGGATCAGCAAAATCTGGTCTCTGGAACACTAGTTAGGAAAGTATGGAAAGCAAGGATATTTTTTTTTTTTTTTCAAGTTTTTTTACAGAAAAGCAGAAAACACAATAAATGCTATGATTTTCGATTAAATGCTATCAAAAGCTAGTACACTTGAGTGTATTAGCCTGTAGTTTAACTTTTAGGCAAAACTTAAACTAGCAAGTGCAGTAAACAGTTTTAGCTTATAAACACAGAAAAACAGTGCAAACTTTGATAAAATAAGCAGAAACAGTAGTCGAAAGGCACAAAAAGTCGAAAAAGCCAAGAAAAATACTTAAAATCTGGAAAGGTAGTCTTTTCTGGTCTCTGCTGCTAGAGGAACACTGCTGGCCACCACGAGGAGCTGTGCTGAGTTCTCAATAGCTGGAAAAGCCCGCCAAAACGTGCTTTATAGCAGGGGGCTGGAAAAGACAGGAAATGACCCAAAATGGCCAATAAACTACAAGTTACTGCCTTAAACCACTCCTCTGAGGACAAACAGGCAGCTCAGTACTCCCTACTCCCACTAGTGAGAAAGCCAGAAGGTGCAAGGAAAGAGTGATCCTCATTGCTCTCTTTTCGCCCCAGCAGGTTTGCTTCCCCTTCTTGTGGCCTCATCTAATACATCTGCCCTGGATGCTGGATTACCATCCAGACCTCCTGAGTCACTCACCTGGATAGCATCTCCCAAACCTAAAGACCCTAAAGCTAACCATGTGGTTCCTCTAATTCTTATGGTGGCCAGAGATGCCATTTTGTCTCCTTTGATGGTTCACATTATGTCAGCTTTACAAAAGCAGAATACAAGAATTCTTTATCTTAGCAAATGGAAGAGGTTTTCTACTTGGGCATCTTTCAGGGGAGTAGACCTTTCCCAGCACATTTTCCTTCGATCCTGGACTACTACTCAGATCTTTTGCAATGGAGATCTAGTTTTTAAATAGTCATGGTTCAGTTGGTAGCCATTTCCAACTTCCATATTAAGCACAATAGCTTCTCTAAAGATTTCTAATGCTTTTTTGAGGGGAATCTTTGTATTTAGGCCCCCTGTAAAAAGATTCATTTCCACCACAAGCCCCCTTTGAACCAGCAGCCAGAGTGGATTTAAAATTCCTTTCTTGGAAAACTATTTTTCTGGTAGCTGTTACTTTTCCAAGTCCTGTAAGCCTCCCTATATTTTTTTCCATAAGGACAGAGAGTTTTTGAGAACGAATTCCATGTTTCTTCCAGAAGTGCCATCCAAAACGAGTCTTAATCTGACTGTCAGTCTGCCAGTATTCTTTCCATGGTCTTCTAATAAAGGAGAGAATATACCTTACATTTACTAGATGTTCGGAGTCAACTCAGATTTTTTTACACAGGGCTAAGGATATTATGAAATCTGATTAGCTGTCCCCCCCCCCCCCTCTAAAGCTGAACAGGGCCAAAGTGTATCAAAAGTTACTCTGTCTATGTAGTACTCTGACTGTGTAATTTATGTGTACAACAAGCTGGGGCTTTACTTACACAAAAAAACAAAGGCTTGTTCTGCAAGGGCAATAGCTACCTCTACTGCCTTTATGAGAGGAGTTCCTATAGACGAGATTTGTGCTGTAACTGCTTGGTCCACTGTTCACATGTTTGTGTCTCACTTTAAGCTGGATGTACAGCCCAGATCCCGTAAATCCTTTGATTCCACCATTCTCAGGACTAGTCCTTGACACCACCCATGTATTTTTGGTAGCTTGGGAATCTGTCCCAAAAGTTGAAGCAGACAAAGCACTGGATACAAAAGTTATGTACTTACCATAATGTTAGATGTTCATCATATTGACCGCTGCTGCAGTATCCTTATCAATGTGGGTTACATCCTGCCAAGGATATAATAGCTGGCCAGCTTCCAAAGCTTCAGGGCACCTTCTACACACCCAAACTGTCAAGCAGTTGAAGCTGAGTGAAAGACTAAGACTAAAAACATATTTATTTTTGTTCTATTTTATTCAAGTTTATTTTCATGTGGCAGAATTGTGCAGTAAGTTGTTGGTGTTGTTGCCTTATAGCACTTTAACTGAATTGATACCTGACTAATTGATACCTGACTGGGGGATGCCTTTTCTGTTGAGTTTGCATGGCTTGTTTAAAACAGCTGAGCATGTATCAAAAACTGACATAAGTGAAGTAGTATCACATCATTTAAATTCTAGTCCCAATTTAAGGAATTGGCACTTTGTAACTGTCTCCAAGAACATCCCCCAGACCCTTATACCTGCCTCATCCTTCATTTCTTCTAAGTCATTCTTACACACACACACACACACACACACACACAGTTCAACGTTTTCTGAGCATCGATAAAGAGTTTTGCCACCTTTGAAAAGAAAGTCTTGGAAAGGTGTGGGTGTGACATCATGTACTTCAGTTTCTTCACTTGACATGCAAATAGAATGAATACCTTGAATTAGGCATGTCTAAATTGAAAAGTCGTCAAAAAAAGTCTGTTTTCTGCAGTTTTATAATATCTACCCAGCTTCCAGAGCACTTTCAGAATTTGATCCAAGTCTCAGAATGCACGAAAATGTTCTGGAGTTCACTTAACACCATTGGTCCTGTTCAGTTTTGATGTACTCTACCAGGATGTCTTTGTGCCCTTCATAATCACAATGCATTTCTTCTTCTTTCCTTCTCCCTTTGGAACTCCAGTCGCACACATTCTTTCTCCTAGCCATATCCTCTTGTTTAGTTACATGCATATGCATGTCCATACATCTGTCTGTTTGCATGTGTCCAAATGCCTTGGGCCTGCTTCTTTCAAAGGGGTGTTAGCACTCTGTGACCTTGATTTGTGTAAACTAGATATTGAAAATGTAAGATGTTTTAATTTTGCTTTATTTATTATGTCTCTAAGACTGGAGTTCCTATTTTACTAAATGGAGATGAGATGAGGTGTGGTGCTTTTAGCATGGATGATGTCCTTCTATTCATATGTGGATGTATCCATAACATGAGGGAGTCTACCTCTGGTTGACTTGTATGTCCGGCCATTTTACAAAAGTTAGTTGCTACTGTGAAGGTACATGTGATGGTCCG
This sequence comes from Protopterus annectens, assembly GCF_019279795.1. Lineage (NCBI taxonomy): Eukaryota > Metazoa > Chordata > Ceratodontiformes > Protopteridae > Protopterus > Protopterus annectens. Next base: position 1,195,475,838 of record NC_056741.1, read on the forward strand.
CATCACTCAGCGTACGTCGGCCATAAACAGACGTCTGGTGTAAAGCAGAAATCAGCACGCACTTACTTCAGAACTTTTCTGCTGCCTGTGTGACTGCCAGCTCTGATCGTCTCTTGCTTGGAGAAGTGACTTCATGCTTTTCCATGGTCAGATAAGTACCTTTTTGCTACTGTGTTGTGAGTTAATGTCAGGTAGAAAGGGGCAAGTGTCGGTGTGGAAGGCATATTCCACATAAAGACTCGCACGAGCTCTGCCTGTTCTGTCTAGGCCAAGACCACACCACTTGTGAAATCTGTCAGGCTTTTGTTCCCAGAACTCTTAGGAGCCATCTTGCCGAGCTAAGATTGTATCTAGAGCATCAGCACATGAAACTCCGAGCCAAAGACATGGACCCAACATCGGGAACCTTGGAAGACCCGCGCAACAAAAAGGACAAGAAGTCTCAGCCTTATCCTACTGCTGCACCCTCTATTCCGACTGCACCTCTCGAGGCCGGTGAAGGCCCAGAGTCCAGTCAGAATCTGCGGACCTTCCACTGATGGGTATCTGGGAGGAAGCCATTAAAGAAGTCGCCAGCACATCCCAGAGTGAGTCGCAGGCATCTGACTCGGGTGCCGAGGTGAAACCAAGCCTTATCATTTCCGAGGTCCCACGTGGGGTTTCCCAAATTGTCATCCCTGAAGACACTATCTCTGATATTGTAGAGTGCCACCCACTTTCCTGCCCTCCTTCCCTGCATCAGATAACAGACATGTCTATGTTGGATGTTCCCAAAAAGAAGCAAAAATCAAAACATATTGATCCTTCTCAACCATCCATACCATTTGATCAGGCACCTGACTGGCAGGCCTTTACTCAGGGCCTACTTAATGCTTTTCTTGCATTAGGTAAGCTTCTGCCCCTGCCCAGGCCCCTTCAGTCTCTACTCCTAAGTGCAAATTAACTGATATTTCCATTGAAGAAGAGGATTCTTCAGGGAATGAATCCCTCACTTACACATCCCAAATTGCCTCCCCTCTGGGGTATGATTCTCCAGAGTGGGAATCAAATGAAACGGATTCCCCTGGGGAAGACATTACCTTTGGGGAAACCGTAGTGCAAATGAAGGACTTTTTTAAATGGGACTGCAGTCAAGGTTACTGAGACCTAAAAAGAAGCGAAAAACAAAACATATTGATCCTTCTCAACCGTCCTTACCGTCTGATCAGGCACCTGACTGGCAGGCCTTTACTTGGGGCCTGCTTAATGCTTTTCTTGCATTAGGCCAGGCCTCTGCCCCTGCCCAGGCCCCTTCAGTCTCTACTCCTAAGTGCAAATTAACTGATATTTCCATTGAAAAAGAGGATTCTTCAGGAAATGAATCCCTCACTTACACATCCCAAATTGCCTCCCCTCTGGGGTTTGATTCTGCAGAGTGGGAGTCCAATGGAATGGATTCCCCTGGGGAAGGCATTACCTTTGGGGAAACAGTAATGCAAATGAAGGACTTTTTTAAATGGGACTGCAGTCAGGTTACTGAGACTCAGAAGAGGTATAACTTCTTGCAGATAGAGTACCCTAATCCATCTGCAGTTCCTCCTGTGCATCCTGCCTTTTTGGATGCCTTCCTGGCTGCCTCTACTGCCCCAGATTCACAACTCCCCTGCACCAAAGTGCCCAGACAGATTTTATAAAGTCCCTGAAGATGCAAAATTTCTCCTCTTCGCTCATTCTGCAGACCCATCCACTATTTCTGTGGCTGCAGGGAAACTTCCAAACTTCTCCCCTCCACTTCCCTCCTTCCCTTGGATAAGGAAAGCAGAATAATGGAAAGACTGGGCAAAAAAAGTATATACCTCTGCCACTAGCTGTGAGAGCCATAAACTACCAAACTCATATGGCCACCAAAAAGGCAAAATAAAAACTGAGCAAAAACACTGAATGAATGAGGCCAAGGACTACACCGTTAATATTTTATTGAGCGCTTTCGTCCAGTAGTATACAGGATTCATCAGAATACAATCAGCATCAGACAGCCACATCAAATATCCTCACAGCGACTCTGATTGGATAATTAATCATCCTTCCAATTCCTGTTACATTATAATATTTAACCATTCAGAGAGTCCACAACCATAGTAACCACTACAAAACATGAAAAATAAAAATAATATTAACCCTAATTGCACAGTTAGATTAGCCAGACTAACTTCCAAATACAATAAGACAATTGGAAAAAACATTTTAGAAAACATTAAAAACGTCCACAAAGCTACTTTCCCAAATGCACCACTGGAGAGCCTAAAATTCGGCTGTAGCTTTTAGTTTTAACACACTACTAATGGAACAATGATCATTTAACCCAGGAAACACTGTGACATTAACCCTTAATTGCCACTGCAATTTAAGTTCCAACAGCTCATCAAATGATCCCCCTCTCTGATCTTGTTGAACATGGTCAGTAATAGTCGCATGACCGCCAAATCATACACCAGTGCACTGTACGAACACGTAACAAATGCATGGATCTCGCCATACCCAATAGAACCAAGACACTCTCCTCCAAAAAAAGGAAGCCAATCTGGTGGTCCCCTGCCATAACCAAACTCTGCAACAGAAGGAGGAAATTGTCCCCTGCCATAAGCAAGCTCTACAACAGAAGGAGGCAACTGATGTGGAATAAGGTGAAGTCCCAAGACTGGAAAAACTCCCTTATTAGCCTCAACAAAAAGTTGAGATCCCTCATCAAATCCTCTAAAGCTAGCTATGAAAACAGAATTGCAGCAGATATTAAAGACAACCGCAAGGCCTTCTATAATTATATAAATAACCTCCATGGCAATACCCAGATTTGCTCTGAGCTACTGCACAATGGTACGTTTTATACCGAGCCAACAGATATTGCCAATATACTGGCTGACAGGTTCAATGCCAAACTTTTCCCCTCTCTCCCCCCAAAGGAGCAATCACAATACCAGTAGATTGCCAGGTACCCACTATTACTGCTGCACAGGTTAAAACAGCCCTCATGGTATCTCTTGTGTGGCATCATCGTACTGAGGTCTTCGTTAGTTCAAGAGTTCTAAAGTATACTTCTTTCGTTTTTTTCTCGGGTAGGGGTCGCAACAGCAGATCACCTGTCCGCTCATGATTGGCAATGGAATTTTACGGTGTTGAGTTGCCAGCTTGGCGCCTAACCTTCCACAGAAGGCACACACACACACACACACACACACACACACACACACACACACACACGCACTCAATGCCTAGGGCCAGTTTAGAGTGTCCCATCCACCTACAGCATGTCTTTGGGATGTGGGAAGAAACTGGAGCATCCAGAGGAAACCCACACGATCACAGGGAGGACATGCAGACTCCACATAGAAGGCACCCAAGCTGATTATCGAACCGGAGAACCTCTTGCTGGGAGGTGGCAACGCTAACCGCTGCATTACCATGGCTGCCCACATGATTTATATAAACATCTTTATTAAATCACAACTAAACTAGTGACACAGTTTCACGTACTTTAATATAAAAGAAAACATACCATAATATTTTTTATGCAGTACACGTTTACTTTTTAACAATTATCATTCTCACTTGAACCCCTAAATGTCATTATGGCAATACCAATGTAGTATGAAGTCTTGCAGCAAACCAGATGATTAGAAAAAGCTTTACCTGGTGTGTATTTGCCACACAGTAGTAACAAACACTAATCAAAAGAGTCCGACCACTTGAGTAAGTAAGCCCCCCTATTCGCTGGTATTTAAAACACAGATATTTGAGAGGATTTGTTTAAATGCTAAATTTAATCAGAATTTTATCCTATGTCCTTAGGTAAATAATACAGATAATTTTTGCATGCTCAATTAATGCAGGTGCCAAGTGGTCACTTGGCTAGTGGTTAGTTCAGGGATCACATAACTTCAGTGCCCCAGGCCTCCCTAAGGCTTTTGGCCTTGGAAGAAGAGTTAGAAATCTTTTGTGATGGGTGTAGATGAAAGGCAGGATGAAATGCAGCAGTAAGGGCTGCCTAGGATGGAGGATAAGGTTCGGTGAGCAGGTAACTGACGTGCCCAGGTGGTCCAGAGAAGGGGCCTGGCTGAAATACACAGTGACTTACAGTAATGGTCTGACCAAAATACTGGATTATTCACTGAGCTGGGGAGTGGGGAATGTCTGAAGTGTAGGCTGAGATGGGGCCTGGCTTGTGTGTAGAATGAGGTATAAAGGTAGGAATGGCTGAGATGCTGATGAGGTGCTGAAATGGTAGTGGCTAAGATGCATCGTGAGGTGCAGAGATGGGAGTGGGTAACATGCAGGAAGAAGTGCAAAGATGGGGACAGGCAGAGATGAAGGTGAGATGCAGAGGTTGGGATTAGCTGGAATGCAATAAGAGGTGTAGAGATAGGAACTGGTTAAGATGCATTGTGAGGTGCAGAGATGAGAGTGGATAGCATGCAGGATGAAGTACAGAGATGTTATTGACCAAGATACATGGTAAATTGCAAAGATCATGGTTGGCTGATATGCATGGCAAGGTGCAGAGTTGGGAGTGGCTAGATACATGGTGAGGTCCAGCGCTGGGGTGGCTGCATGGAAAGGTTATCTGCTGACATGGGAACTAGGTGAGATTTAGGATAAGGCACAGAGCAGGGCACAAGATGAAATGCAGAATGACGTGCAGAGAAGGGGCCTGGCAGAGATTCATAATGAGGTGGAATGGGTCTACTTTCATAGACCAAAGCGCCACGTCACCGACACCCGGAAGACCGAGACGGAACGACCGAACAGGTAGGTTACCGAAAACGCGAAATCCCGACGGCTGAGAGACCGACAACGGCAGAGTGTGAGCGATACGGTAAGTGCGAAAGTGAAAGATGTAGTATTGGGGAGCGGACAGGTAAGTGTACGATAGTGAGGGATATTAGGATAGGGTGTGGGAAAGGTGAGTGTGCGGTGCTGTCGGACTAAGGGTTCTGGTGAGGTAAGTGTGTGGAAGTGACGTAGAGCAGTGTAGGGTAGTGTTAAGTGTGTCAGGGTTAGAATGCGGGTGGAGTGAGTGTGCGATAGTGACGGGCTGACTGTTTTAGGGTGGGTTAAGTGAGTTAGGGTTAGGGTGCAGGTAGGGTGAGTGTGCGATAGTGACGGTGTTGGGGTTTAGGGGTGTTTTAAGTGAGTTAGGGTTAGGGTGCGGGTTGGGTAAGTGTGCGGTAGTGTCGGACGTTAGGGTTAGGGTTTAGGTTAAGGTTAGTGGATATGTTGTTGTGTGCAATGTGTACTTGGCGTTTTTTGTGTCGGTGTTATGGTGTTCGGTATGTTGAGTTGTTGGTGTTGTGTGTTTTCGGTTGTTTGGGGTCGGGAACATGTGTGTCGGCGATTCGTACGTTCGGTCTATGAAAGTAGACCCGGTGGAATATGTGGGCTGGCTCAACTGTAGGATGAAGTGCACAGCTGAACTTATCTAGAAATGTAGTAAAACTCATAGATGTTATGTCTGCAGTTGCTTCCTTTGTTTTGGGAATTTTACAACAACATCTGTTTTGTTTTCATTTTTTGAGAGACTTTTATTCCAACTTCAGCCTTAAGGCAGTTTGTCGACAGCATTTGTTTGACTTTTTTGCAGTATTTTAATCTGGGAACTGTGTGTGTGTGTGTGTGTATTTCTTTGGAGTTTGGTGTAGGTTGGAAGAGCAAATGATTGTTCACATGTCTTTCAAACTTGGCTTCTTTTTTTTATCATTGGTAGCAAAGGATGTTTTGCAAGTATAAAATCCTGCATATATTGGATGAAAATAAGTTGTGTAAAAGCTGAAAAAGGTTAGGATTCAGAGTCTGGCTGTTGAGCCGTAGCGGAAAAAACAAAACCCCTTGTAGTTGCAGTATCACTGAATAAAAGAGCAAACGACACTACAGTGGGTATATTGGAAAGGAGATAGATATATTAATTTTAATAAGTAACAGTGATGCTTATGTTCTATTAAGATAGGAAAAAAGATTGTTTGGGCCATACTCTAATTTTAATTGCATTATCTTTGTGTTTCACTGTTGCAGTCATCACATTTGAGTTATCTGCTTGCAGTAGCCCTCAGTCGGCCTGATTAACAAAGTCTTGGGTCCTGCGTCAGTTGCAGGTCGTCAGGGGTATAAAACATGCAGCCGACGCAATTACATCAGTCTTTCTTGCCGTGCGGTGCCCGAAGCAGAAGCAGTTCGCAAGTGCCGGTCGGCCGACTCCTGAAATTTTCATTTTCGAGTTTCAGAACCGAAGTCTTCAACTAAAAGCTAAGTACCCCGTTGGGGAAACTTTTTCTTGCTCTAAACCGATGTCAGTAAAAGTAAATAATTACATTTCTTGTGGAAAGCAATACCTCATAAAGGTTTTCATTCGTACTGTATTCCTTGCCTAGGCCCTGACCACGACGTACCTCGCTGTCGGTTTTGTGCCTTATTTAAACCTCAAACTATCCATCATCTGTATATTTTCGCTTTTAAATATTTTAGTGCTCGGTTCAATTACCCTGATATGTCTTTGGTAAGCCATCCAACTACAGACATTCCGAAGAAAATGCAAAGATAAAGACAGAGACAGGCCGCCTAGGTCCAAAACTGCTGACAATGCTTCTCCTAAGCCAGTCGCCAGTTCGCCGGTACTCAGTGAGGCGCTTTCGGAGCCCCTGATACCCGCTACTTCAGATTTGCAGACCTGTACTGAGACCCAGTCGGAGTCCAGTAAGCCGCGAGATGCTTCAACTGTGGAACCTGCGGATGTCTCTACCTTGGATGGGTCCAGAGCCGCTGTGCAGGCACCGGCTTCTGAGGGTGTATTCAGGTCTACTGACTTGCATGTTAAACCGACACCATCTTCTTCTTCAAGGCCTAAAACTTGAACCATGCCTAGAAAACTGATGCCCAGACCCGCATGGTCAGGCCTCTGCCTAAAAAAACAAATGATAAGAATGGCTGAAGACCTTGTTACTTTAATCAGGGGAACCAACCTTCCCCCTCTAAGAGACCTAGGACTGAGTTTGTTTGATACTTCTGACCAGGATACTGAAAGTTCTGTTTCCTCTGATGACCAGGATTTACCCTTATCTACCTATGAGGATTCTAATGCTGAGGACTCTATTCCCTCTGCCCCCCCCCCCCCAGTTGATTTCTCTTTTGGTGAAACCTTGCATTTTCGTTGGAAAAGTCAGGATTTCTCTGATTCTAAAAAGAGGCTTAGGGATGATGTCCTTCAAGGATGCATCTGCAGTCCTTACAAATGGGTTGTCCTGTCGTCAGGCAGCCCTTCGGTCGGCCGGATTCCAAAGTCTGGGTCTAGCCTCGGCTGGTGTCGCACTTCACCTGACGTCATAGCGGCAGTTTTTCGGGTATAAAGGCATCAGCCGACGCCATTTTCCTCAGTCTTTCTTGCCGCGTGGCGCCTGAAGCAGAAGCTGTTCGCAAGTGCCGGTCGGTCAGAAGCAGAGATTACTACTACAAGTACTGAAGACTTCTAAAAAGCTAAGTACCCCCCGTTGGGGACTCTTTCTTGCCTCAGCCGATGTCAGAAAAAGTGAATAACTGTTTAAATTGTGGGAAACAAATACCTCATAAAGATTTCCACTCTTACTGCTTGCTTAGGCCCAGACCACGACGTAGCAGCTTGTCTAGCCTGTGCTTCTTTCAACCGACGAACGCTTAGACGTCGGTCTGAATTTGCTGAAGAGTTTTTCGGCTCCGCTTTTGCTTACATTATTTACATTATGCCGTCGGATACTCCGACTACGCAAATTTCTAAAAAACGCAAGGAAAAGGACCGACACTCGCGGTCCGCGGTTTCGGCCGAAACCGCGGTTAAGCCAACCGCGAGTGTCTCGGTTTCGGCTGAAACCGAGGCCACGGTTCTTCCTTCGGCCAAAAGCTTGCCACTTATCGAGGCCTCATCCAGCTTGGCTGAATCTGCTACTGAAATTCCACCTGCTCCTGCAGGTTCACAGGATTTATCAGATACTATCCCTTTGGATATTTCTACCCCTGCACGTGGAGCTGCTAGGCCTCCTACATCCATGTCGATTAAGGCCTTTGCCAGGGCTAAAGCAGCAAAAACTACCAAAACTGTGCCTGCTAAGACCCCCTCTCACAGGCCCAGTTCTAGTTCACAAATGCTTAGTCTAGCAGAGGATCTCATTTCTTTGATCCGGGGATCCCAACCACATCCAGACAGGGCCTCTCACCCACCTCCAGAGAAGAGGACTAGAGTAGAGCCCCCTGAGCCTGTTTCTTCAGATGGCTCCTCTGATGAATCAGATAATTCAGACCCTCCAGAGGCCCCTTTTCTCCTTATGAGGACTCTGATGCAGAAGAGTCCATTCCTTCTGCCTCTCGCCTGAGGAATTTTCTTTTGGGGAAACCTTGCATGCTATGAGGGAACAATTTCAATGGCAGGGCCAGGATTTTTCAGACTCTAGGAAAAGGCTTTGCATTTGCCACAGCATAGGCCTTTAGCCATTCCTCCAGTACTTACTGTTGTGGATGATGCTTTTAATGATGCTTGTACTGCTCCTGATTCTCTTCCTCCGGCCCCTGCTAAGCCTGATAGGTACTACAGGGTTCCGGACACACATTATCATTTGTATAAGGCCCCTTTTGCAGATCCCGAAACTATCTCCCAGGGACCCAAGGCGGTAGCAGCTTCTTCTACCAAAACCCCTCCCTCTGAAAAGGAATCTAGGGCCTTAGAGATGGAGTAAAAAAGTTTACACTTCTGCTACTCTTTCAGCTAGGGCCTTGAACTGTCAATTCCACATGATTCAGTATCAGGAATTTATGTTAGACCAATTGACTAAAAAACTGTCCTCGGATGAACCATTAGACAAAAAATCTGTACAGGAAATGGTACATAACATTCAGCAGGTCAGTAATCATTCCTTAAAATGCGGCTATGATGCACTGGAGGCTTCCTTTAGATCAGCCATGACTGGCACAGTGATCAGAAGACATGCATGGTTGAAAGAGCAGTCTTTACCAGACCATGTTAAATCAAAGCTCCTAGATGCTCCCATGGATAAGCTCAATTTGTTTGGCTCCCCTGCACAGCAGGTGCTGAAGAAGGTGGAAGAGAAAGCAAAATCTGTTCAGACAGTCAAGGATTTCTTGCAGGTCCAGCCTCCAAGGTTTAGCAGGAACTGGCCTTCCAAGAATTGGTCCTTTCCAGACACCTCCAGAGCTCCGAGAGGCAGGAATAGGCGCTCAAGAGGCAGGGGTCAATCCAGAGGTGCCTACAGGGGCCGTCAGTGGCAGGCTAACAACCAGCGAGGTACAGCCACAGATCCAGCCACCACCACTTCCACAGGACAATCACAGTGACTTGGCTTTGGCACCGCCTACCAGGGAACAACTAGAAGCACCCTTAGGCGGGAAACTAGCCTTATTTTCAGTAAACTGGCATTACATCACAGGAGACAAATGGATTTTACAGACAATAGACCAAGGTTACAGGTTTCACTTCCATACTCTACCAAGGAAGAGAGGAATGCCAAACCTACCTCCAAATCAGAAGACAGAAGCTCTAGAACAAATAACTCACTTACTAAGGATGAGAGCTATAGAAAGGGTACCATCTATGGAACAAGGACAAGGATTTTACTCCAGACTCTTCCTGGTACCAAGAAAAGAAAATCAATGGAGGCCTATTCTCGACCTGTCCGCTTTAAACACATACCTCATTGTTCCAAAATTCAAAATGCTGACCCTACAGCAGCTTCTTCCCATGCTGGGCAAGGAGTCTTGGCTGGTAACTCTAGATCTCAAGGAGGCATACCTGCACGTCCCCATACGATCAAATTGCAGAAGATACCTCAGATTTCTTGCAGGATCAGAGCATTATCAATTCTCAGCATTGCCCTTTGGCTTATCTACTGCGCCCAGAGTATTCACGAAATGCCTGGCATCAGTAATTGCTCATTGCAGGCTTCAGGGAATTCAAATTTATCCTTACCTGGACGACTGCCTGTTACAAGCGGACAACAAAAACAAATTAACAAAACATTTGGAAAGGGTCATTCATCTACTACAAGCCCTGGGATACACAGTCAATATAAAAAAGTCAAGGCTGATACCATCCCAAAGGATAACCTTCTTGGGTGCAGATTTGGACACATCAAAACAAATGGCATTCCTGACAGTAGAAAAACAGGAGCAACTCCCTTTCTACTTCATGGCATTAACAAAGCAGAACCAGCTAACAGCAAGAAAGGTCCTGCAAGCCCTGGGTTACATGGCATCCTGCATAATATTGATTCCACATGCCAGACTACATATGAGAAAGTTACAGTGGTACCTAAGGAATTTATGGTCTCAGCACAAGCACAGCCTAGAAACCCAGATTCCAATAATTCCATGCCTGAAACAAGAATTCCAATGGTGGGCTCAGGCCTGTCAATCAAACAAGGGACTGCCCTTCCACAGCACTCAACCAAGCCAGACCATCACAACAGACGCCTCAGACCTCGGTTGGGGGGCGCACATGCTGGACAAGTGCATACAAGGCTTATGGACTCAAGACCAGCTGCACCTACACATAAATCAAAAGGAAATGCTGGCAGTAAAACTGGCAATTCAGGCATTCAGACCATTTCTTCAACAGGGTCAACTGCTGATAAGGACGGACAACACCACAGTAATGTGGTACATCAACAAACAGGGAGGCACACATTCGTACCCTCTATGCCGGATGGCAATGGACCTCTGGAATGTGGCACTGAGCTTCAACATTCAGCTTCAAGCAATTTTTGTGCCAGGAAAAGAAAATATACTAGCAGACATCCTAAGCAGAACTACCACGGATGCCCACGAATGGATGCTGCATCCGGACATCTTCAAAACCATTACAGGGAAATGGGGACTACCAGAAATAGACTTATTCGCATCCCCACACAATCACCAACTGAAAAAATTCTGCACAAGGACATACCACCCACTTGCTTGGAAAGTGGACTCCCTATCTTTCAGTTGGAAAAACCTGACAGCATATGCATTCCCACCTCTTCCTTTGATGCACAAGGTGCTATTGAAGATCAAAGAAGACCGTCCAAGGATCATCCTGATAGCTCCAGTTTGGCCAAGGCAACATTGGTACCCATTACTGAGGAGCATGTCTCGGGAACACATATGGCCTCTGCCCCTAGTTCCCTTGCTGTTAACACAGAAAAACTTCAAAACCCTGCATACAAACCTGAAAACACTGCAGCTGGCTGCCTGGAACATTGCATAAGACCAAATAACCCAGATTTATCTCAAAGGGTTAAAGACATTATCTTGGAGGCTCGCAGACCCTCAACAAGAAAAAATTATTCAGCAAAATGGAAAAGATATCTCATTTGGAGTACTGCAAAAGGAGAGAATGTGTCACTGGTAAACATAGCTAACATCCTGGAATACTTGGCAGAGCTCTTCCACAACGGCCTGTCCTATTCTTCCATTAAGATTCATGCATCAGCTATTTCAGCAGAATACAACTTGGATCCTCCAGTCTTCTCACATCCTCTGCTCAGGCAGTTTCTGAGAGGGATTAAAATGTAAAGCCACCTAGGAAGCCACCATTGCCAGCATGGGACTTGAACTTTGTGCTAGAAAAGTTGACACTCCCTCCTTTCGAGCCAGCAGCAACAGCAGAATTACAGTACTTATCATGGAAAACTGCTTTCCTGCTTGCAATCACTTCAGCAAGAAGGGTATCTGAGCTACAGGCATTAATGGCAGTACAGCCCTTCCTGATCTTCCATCAAGATAGAGTGTCCATGAGAACTAATCCTACTTTTATGCCAAAGGTGGTCTCCAGGGTATCTTTAAATCAAGCTATCCACCTACCTACATTCTTCCCCAATCCACAGAACAGGGGAGAAAGACTGTTGCATACCTTGGATGTGCATAGACAATTACGTTACTACCTGGACAGGACCAAGAGCAATAGAAAGACTGACCAGCTACTGGTAGCATATGCGACAGGAATGGAAGGAAAAGCAATTTCAAAACAGACGATCTCTAAGTGGATAGGAAATTGCATTAGATTTTGTTACTCCTACCATGGGAAGAAAACTCCAGAAAACATCAGGCCTCACTCTACAAGGGCTACAGCCACTACCACAGCTTTCTTACGAGGAGTGGCTACCAAAGACATTTTAGAGGCTGCTACTTGGAGCTCCGTGCATACATTTGCCAAGCATTATAATTTACCTTTATACTCCAGATCCCGAGCAGGTTTTGCCACTGCTGTTTTGCAAGGGATCTTAACTACACCATAATCTAATTTCTCCTCCTCCCACAGTTTGGCTATGGTATTCTACCCATTTGTAAGGACTGCAGATGCATCCTTGAAGGACATAGTACAGTTTTGTACCTACCATAAATGTAGATGTCCGATAGGCATGCATCTGCAGTCAGGATTACCCACCCTCCTTCCCTCTGTGGTACTCCTAGGGTATTTGCCCACCTTGTAGCTAGCTGGGGAATCTATTATGGTGTATTTGTTTGTATATATGTACATACATGCTTATTTTTTGTTTGCTGTCTACTATTTGGAACCATTTGCATTTATCCAAATTTAGCCTTCCTAGAGGGCACCTGGCATCTGGGGCAAGAAACACTGAGGAAAATGGCGTCGGCTGATGCCTTTATACCCGAAAAACTGCCGCTATGACGTCGGATGAAGTGCGACACCAGCCGAGGCCAGACCCAGACTTTGGAATCCGGCCGACCGAAGGGCTGCCTGACGACAGGACAACCCATTTGTAAGGACTGCAGATGCATGCCTATCGGACATCTACATTTATGGTAGGTACAAAACTGTACTTTCATCATGTTTCACTGTTGCAGTCATTAATCTTGGGTTATCCTGCTGGCAGGCTACCCACAGTCGGCCAGAATTCCAAAGTCTAGATCCGGCATCGGTTGCTGTCACCTCTTCCCTGACATCAGTGCGCCAGGGGTATAAAAGATGCAGCCGACGCCATTTTCTTCAGTCTTTCTTGCTGAGCGCTGCCCGACGCAAAAGCAGTTCGCAAGTGCCGGTCGGCCGACTCCTGAGATTTTCACATCTGAATTTCAGAACCGAAGTCTTCATTAAAGCTAAGTACCCCGTTGGGGAAACTTTTTTCTTGCTCCAGACCGATGTCAGAAAAAGTTAACAATTGTATTTCTTGTGGGAAGCAAATACCTCATAAGGATTTTCACTCTTACTGTATTCCTTGCCTAGACCCTGATCACAATGTTGCTAGCTGTCGGTTTTGTGCTAGATTCAACCAACGTACTATCAAGCGTCGGTTCGATTTTGCATTTCATTACTTTGGCCCGAAGATTTAATTATATAATGCTGGCGGAACAGCCGACAACCGGAGTTTACAAAAAAAACGCAAGGACAAGGATAGGCATCCGAGGTCCAAAACCGATGACAAAGCCTCTTCTAGACCAGTCGCCAGTTCTCAGTGAGGCGCTTTCGCAGCCCCTGGCGCCCGCTACCTCAGAGCCACAGGGCATTACTGACTCCCACGTGGAACTGACTGGACCTCTGGAAACTCAAGGTATTGGACACTCTGCAATCAATCCCTCAGATGGGTCCGGATCCGCTGAGCAGGCATCGGCGTCTGTGGGTGTCTTCAGACCTACACAACTATATGTTAAGCCATCTTCAGCTTCAAAGACTAAAGCAGCTCTAAAGACATAAGAAACAAGTACAGCATTCTCCTATTCAGACTACCATGCCTAAAAAACAGATGCTCAAAATGGCAGATGACCTAATTACTTTGATCAGGGGCTCGCATCCCCCTCCTGATAAGAGGCCTAGGCAAGAGACAGGTTATGATTCTTCTGATCAGGTATCCATTTCCTCTGATTCCTCTTCTGAACAGGATTACTCCATGCTTCCCTATGAGGATTCTGATGCTGAAGAATCCATTCCTTCAGCCTCCCCTCCTGAGGACTATTCTTTTGGGGAAACACTGCATACTATGAGGGAGCATTTCCACTGGGAGAGCCAAGACTCTTCTGAGTCTAAGAAAAGGCTCAGAGACTTCCTGCTTCTTCAGCACAGACCTCTTACTATTCCACCTGTTCTAGACATTGTAGATATATTTTCAGAGTCCGGCCTGTCCCCTGACTCTTTACCCCCTGCACCTGCTAAACCAGACAGATACTACAGGGTCCCGGATTCTCATAAATTCCTATATAAAAACCCCGCTGCAGACCCAGAAACTATATCTCAGGGTCCCAAGGGGGTTAAAGCTTCCACTGCAAAAAACCCTGTCCCCTCTAATAGGGATTCTAGGGCTCTAGACAGATGGGGGGAAACGTTTACACTTCTGCCACCCTGGCAGTAAGGGCTTTAAATTGTCAATTTCATATGCTTAAATATCAGCAATATTTAATGTCACTACTTAACAGAAAATGTTGACACATACTGAATGTACAGAGAACAAGGAATTCCAGGATTTATTGCATGGAACTGAACAAGTGGGAAAGCATACTTTGCATTGTGGTTATGATTCACTGGAGGCCTCTTGCAGGGCCATTGTTACAGGTTCTGTTATTAGAAGGCATGCTTGGTTAAAGGAACAAAATCTGCCTGATCATGTTATAGCAAAATTATTAGATGCACCATTACAGCATGATACTTTGTTTGGTACTAAAGCAGAAGAGGTGTTGAAAAAAATGGAGGATAAAGCAAAATCCATGCAGACAGTCAAGGATTTTTTACAGGTACAGCCACCCAGGTTTAGCAGGAACTGGCCTTCTAAAAATTGGTCCTTTCCAGTCTCAGACAGACCCCAAAGAGGCAGATACAGGCGTCCCAGAGGCAGACCTCAGCCCCAAGGCTCATATAGGCCTAAACAATGGGGTGTTCCTACCTCAGAAAGTGGAGAAGACAAATCACAGCCTTACAGGAAACAGTCCCAATGACTTTCCTCTACCGGTTCCAAGCAGTTTTCTTTTGACAGCCCCCTTAGGGGGAACACTAGCATTTTTTTCATCAAATTGGCAAATGGTTACCCAAGACAAATGGGTTCTGAACATAGTGTCCCAAGGCTTACAGGTTCCATTTTCACACTCTACCAAGGTCAAAGGGCATGCCGGACCTGCCACACAATCAATGGGCAGAGGCGCAAAAACAAATTACAGCCCTCATGGACATGAGGGCCATTCAGCAAGTACCACAAAGAGCAGGGGCAAGGATTTTACTCCCGACTTTTCCTAGTACCCAGGAATGACAAAACCTGGAGACAAATTCTGGACCTGTCTATACTAAATACGTTTTTGGAAGTTCCAAAATTCAAGATGTTGACTCTTCAGCAGCTACTGCCCATGCTGGGCAAGAGGGCTTGGCTCGTAACTTTGGACCTCACAGAGGCATACCTGCATGTCCCTGTCAGACAATCTTCTGTGACCTACTTTACAGAGGCACAGTAGGCTAATCTAATAGGGAGGCGGAAGCCAAATACACTCTGGCTAGGCTTATAAATGCCCTAGGGCAGATAGCCTAGTATCTACCTATGAACCTATACCTCAGATTCATAGCTGACTCAATGCATTACCAATTCTCTGCACTGCCCTTTGGCTTACCTACTGTGCCCAGGGTCTTTACAAAAGGCCTGGCACCAGTAATTGCGTTTTGCAGACAAAAAGCAATTCAAATATATCCCTACTTGGACGACTGCCTAATTCAAGCAGAGAACAAAGACACTCTTCTAAAGCATCTGGCGTTTGTAAAAAGATTACTAATTGGCCTAGGGTACACAGTAAACGAAAAGAAATCAAAACTAGTGCCCTCTCAAGAGATAATATTCCTGGGTGCAAGCTTAAATACAACTGCCCAGATGGCTTATCTCACGCCAGAGAAGCAAAAACAACTGACTACTTACTTCAAGAAATTGGCAACAAAAACCCACTTATCTGCAAGGAACTTCCTGCAGGCCTTGGGTTTCATGGCATCCTGCATTCTACTAATTCCATATGCCAGACTGCATATGAGGAAACTACAATGGTATCTGAAAAGTGTTTGGACTCAGCATTGCCACAGCCTGGAGACCGTAATTGCACTCATTCCCTGCCTACAACAGGAGTTTCGATGGTGGGCAGAAGCCTGTCACCACAACAAGGGTCTGCCATTCAGTTTACCCACAGCCAGACAGACACTGACAATGGATGCATCAGATTATGCCTGGGGGGCCCATATGGCAGGAAAATGTATTCAGGGCACATAGCCTGCAAACCAGATACATCTTCACATCAATCAAAAAGAGATGCTAGCTGTTCAAAATGCCCTGACAGCTTTCAAGGACCTGCTTCATCCAGGACAATTACTGATAAAGACAGACAACACTACATTCATGTGGTACATAAACAAGCAGGGAGTTACTCATTCCTACCCCCTCTGCAGACAAGCAATGACCTTATGGGACACAGCATTGGCTTTTCAAGTTCACCTGCAAGCACAATTCCTGCCAGGAAAAACAAATACTCCTGCAGACGAACTAAGCAGAAACCTCATGGATCTCCACGAATGGAAACTGGATCCACAAGTCTTCAGGATGATAATAAGGAAATGGGGATGCCCAGACATAGATCTATTTGCCTCCCCTCACAACTGTCAATTGCAGAGATTTTGCACAAGGATTTACCACAAGTAAGCATGGAAAGTGGATGCCCTATCATTCAGCTGGAAAAATCTAACAGTATATGCTTTTGCCCCACTGTCTCTCCTTCCCAGAGTACTCCTAAAGGTCAGACAAGATAAGCCAAAAATGATTCTGATTGCATCAGACTGGCCACACCAGCACTGGTACCCAATCCTAAAGAGCTTGTCTCAAGGTCCAGCATGGATATTGCCTCAAACCTCTCACTTGCTGACCCAACAAAACAATCAGATCCTGCACAGCCAACTCAGGGCCTTAAATCTGGCAGCATGGCGGATAATTAGCCATTCAGAAAACTCCTCTTTCGAAAGCTGTTATGGATGTTATCGTGGAGGCCAGGAGGCCCAGTACCAGAAAATCTTATGCAGAATAATGGAAGAGATTCTGTGCTTGGAACCAAGAACAAGGCATTGACACGTCTGTACCAAATATTCCTCAGATTTTACAATACCTAACTGAGATGCTGAACAAAGGCCTTTTTTTCTCATCAATTAAGATTCATGCCTCTGCCATTTCTGCACATTACAATACGGAACCACCTATCTTTTCTCATCCTTTAATAAGGTAGTACTTCAGAGGAGCCAAAAACATTAGGCCTCCAAGGAGAGCACCAATTCCGGCCTGGGACCTCAATTATGTTTTGGAAAAACACACTGCCTCCATTCGAGCCAGCATCAACAGCGGTTATTAAATTCTTATCCTGAAAAACAGCTCTGCTCCTAGCCATAACCTCTGCAAGGCGAGTCTCGGAGTTACAAGCACTCATGGCTGTGGAACCTTTCATCATTTTTCATCCAGGCAGGGTTTCTCTGAGGACAAACCCTACATGTATGCCTAAGGTGATGTCCAGTGTGGCCCTCAATCAAACCATTCAACTTGCCTACCTTTTACCCAAATCTACAGAACAAGGGTGAGAAAATTCTGCATTCTTTGGGCATACACAGGCAGTTATGCTTCTACTTGGACAGAACTAAAGCTTTCAGAAAGACTGAGCAACTTTTAGTGTCATATGCTGTAGGATCACAAGGAAAGGCTATCTCAAAACAGACTATTTCTAAATGGATAGGCCATTGCATCCGTTTCTGCTATTCTCAACATGGCAAATCAGTGCCTAAGGGCATTAGGCCTCATTCCACCAGTGCAGCAGCCACTTCAGCAGCCTTCCTCAGAGGAGTACCAACCAAAGAAATCTTAGAGGCTGCAACTTGGAGTTCAGTGCACACCTTTACAAAGCACTACCACTTGCCTCTCTACTCTGTCTAGAGCAGGCTTCGCCACTGCAGTTCTGCAGGGCCTCATAGCCTCTCCTAATCCTATTTAGCCCAGCCACCCACCCTCAGCTTTGGGATTCTACCCAAGAGTAATGACTGCAACAGTGAAACACGATGAACATAGTACAGTTGTGTACCTACCATAAATGTAGATGTTCAAGTGTATTTACTGTTGCAGTCCAGGTTACCCACCATCCCCCTTCTCTTTGCTGGGACTTATCTGCACTTCTCTATCCTATACAACCTTTTTGGTGTATTTGCTTGTAGATGAAGGAAATGTTATCTTTGTGCATGCATTTCTTATTGGTATATATTTTCAGCCTACCTATTTGGGGCACCTGACATCTGGGGCAAGAAAAACTGAAGTAAATGGCGTCGGCTGCATCTTTTATACCCCTGGCGCACTGACGTCAGGGAAGAGGCAACAGCAACCGACGCCGGACCTTGACTTTGGAATTCTGGCCGACTGCGGGTAGCCTGCCAGCAGGATAACCCAAGAGTAATGACTGCAACAGTGAATACACTCGAACATCTACATTTATGGTAGGTACACAACTGTACTATTTTTTTTACTCCTGCCCCGACACAGGCCTTTAGCCATACCTCCTGTACTAGCCATTGTTGATGATGCTTTTTTGGAATCTAGCTTGGACCCTGACTCTTTAATCCTGCTCCCAGAAAACCTGATAGATATTACAGGGTTCCTGACTCTCACAAGTTCCTTTTCAAAAAACCTACTGCGGATCCTGAGACCATTTCACAGGGACCCAAGGGCATTAAAGCTAATACTGCCAAAAATCCTACACCCTCTGAGAGAGACTCCAGGGCGCTGGATAGATGGGGTAAGAAGGTATACACTTCTGCAGCTTTGGCCATTAGGGCCTTAAACTGCCAGTTTCATATGTTATATCAGCATCATATTATTGGATTGCTTAAACAGAAAATTATGTTGATTCCTGATTGTGCTGAAAATAAGGATTTACAGGATTTAATACATTTGGCTAAACAAGTTGGAAAACATACTTTGAAATGTGGTTTTGATTCACTAGAGGCATCTTGCAGGGCTGCTGTAACTGGGTCTGTACTTAGAAGGCATGCTTAGCTTAAGGAGCAATCCTTGCCAGATCATGTTAAAGCTAAATGACTGGAATGCTCCCTTAAATATGAACCGCCTGCTTGGCAACAAGGCAGAAGAAGTTCTTAAAAAGATGGAGGAAGAAGCTAAATCTATGCAAACTGTTAAAGATTTCTACAAGTACAACCTCCAAGATTTAGTAGGCATTGGCCTTCTAAGAATTGGTCCTTTTCTGCCTCTTCCAGACCTTCTCAGTCCAAACCCAGATCCAGCAGAGCACCCAGGCTTCAGTCCCAGGGTACGCACAGGACTAAGCAGTGGGGGGCCTCCACTTCCAAATCAGGGAGTAATAAAACTCCCCCCTATGGTAAACTGTCTCAATGACTTCTTTTTAAAACTTCCAAGCACTTCTCAACTGACTGCCCCTTTGGGGGGAAAGATTGCTCTTCATGCAAAGAACTTGGAACTCATTACCCAGGACAAATGGGTTTTAAATATAGTGTCCCAAGGATACAGATTTCACTTCCACACATTACCAACACCAAGCGGTTGGCCAGATCCACCCCCAAATTAGTGGGAAGAGGCCCAAAAGCAAGTACTCTCTCTCTTAAGCATAGGCACTATTCAATTGGTACCAGAAGAGGAAAAGGGGCAAAGTTTCTACTCGAGACTTTTCCTGGTACCCAGAAAAGACAATTCATGACGTCCTATCCTGGACCTGTCTACTCTAAACACCTTTTGGGTGATTCCAAAATTCAAGATGCTGACTCTTCACCAGTTGCTCCCTATGCTAGGCAAAGATGCCTGGTTGGCAACACTAGATTTAAAGGAAGCATACCTGCACAACCCAATCAGGGAATCTTGCAGAAGATACCTACGCTTCAAAGCAGGCTACATGCAATATCAGTTCTCTGCACTGGCCTTTGGCTTATCTACTGCGCCCAGGGTATTCACAAAGTGCCTAGCTCCAGTCATTGCATTTGGCAGGCAAGGAGATATTCAAATATACCCATACCTGGACAATTGTCTAATTCAGGCAGAAAGCCAGGACATACTTTTGAATCATCTGGCCTTTGTACAAAGGGTGCTAACTTGTGTGGGGTACACCATAAACAAAAAGAAATCACACCTGGTACCCTGTCAACAAATTATATTCCTGGGAGCAAGCTTGAATACAACTTCCCAGATGGCTTTCCTCACACCAGAGAAACAAATTAATTTGACAACCTACTTCAAACAAGTGGCCACAAAAACCCTGCTATCTGCAAGGCAAATACTGCAAGCCTTGGGGTTCATGGCCTCCTGCATTCTTCTAATTCCATATGCAAGACTGCATATGAGGAAACTACAGTGGTATCTAAAAAGCCTATGGTGTCAACATTCTCAGGATCTAGAAGCAATGATTTCTATCATACCTTGCTTACGCCTAGAGTTCCTTTTGTGGGCAGAGGCCTGCCACCAAAATAAGGGACTACCATTCACACTGCCCCCTGCCGCCCAAACCCTAACAACAAATGCATCACACTATGCACCGGGGGCTCACCTGGCAGGGAAGTGCATTCAGGGCAAATGGAACCCAAGTGAAATGCACCTGCATATCAATCAAAAAGAAATGTTAGCTGTACAGAATGCTCTGACAGCCTTCAAGGACCATATTCTTCCAGGTCAATTAATGGTAAAGGCAGACAACACCACTTTTATGTGGTACATAAACAAGCAGGGGGGTATCCATTCTTACCCCCTCTGCAGACTAGCCATGGCATTGTGGAACACAGCCTTGAGCTACAAGTGCATCTACAAGCTCAATGTATTGGAGAAACTCACTCTTCCTCCTTTCGAGCCAAATGCAGATTTAAAATTCCTTTCTTGGAAAACAGCTTTCCTTTTAGCAATCACTTCAGCAAGAAGGGTATCTGAATTACAGGCCATTGTGGCAGTGAAGCCTTTCATCATCTTTCTTGCGGACAGGGTGTCCCTCAGAACCAGTCTCTCCTTCATGCCCAAGGTGGTATCCAGTGTGGCCCTTAATCCATTCATTTGCCAACCTTCTTTCCTAATCCACAGAACAAAGGGGAATGGATACTGCACTTCTTAGATGTGCAGAGACAACTTAGATTCTACTTGGACAGGACTAAACCTCAAAGGAAGTCTGAAGAACTTCTGGTGGCATTTGCTGCAGAGACAGAGGGGAAGGCTATTTCAAAGCAAACCATTTCTAAATGGATAGGCCATTGCATTAATTTCTGCTATAAGCACCATGGAAAACCTATCCCACAGGGGATCAGACCCCACTCAGCCAGGGCTGCATCTACCTCTACAGCCTTTCTCAGAGGTGTCCCTACCAAGGACATCCTAGAAGCTGCTACCTGGAGTTCTGTACATACTTTCACCAAGCATTACCATTTGCCTATATTCTCTAAATCTAGAGCTGGCTTTGCCACTGTAGTCTTGCAGGGCCTTATAGTGGGTCCTAATGCTATCTAAATTCCTCCTCCCATCCTTAGCTTTGGGAATCTACCCAAATGTGATGACTGCAACAGTGAAACACAAAGAACATAGTACAGTTGTGTACACTTACCATAAATGTAGATGTTCGAGTGTATTCACTTTTGCAGTCCTGGTTACCCAGCCCCCTGACTTCTTTTGGCTATACCTCTACTTTCCTTTACTATGCTTAAAAGCTTTTTGGTATGTTTGCTTTTTTGTTGGAGGTAATAACCTTGTATATTTATATATTTAATTGTTTCCCATTAGGGGGGCACCTGACATCTGGGGCAAGAAAAACTGATGTAATGGCGTCGGCTGCATGTTTTATACCCCTGATGGCCTGACGTCATGGAAGAGGAGATAGCAACCGATGCAGGACCCAAGACTTTGTTAATCAGGCTGACTGAGGGCTACTGCAAGCAGATAACCCAAATGTTATGACTGCAACAGTGAATACACTCGAACATCTACATTTATGGTAAGTGTACACAACTGTACTTTTCTGTAGCAGATTGAGTAATTTGCATATATTTAATTATTTACTTACACATTTCTTAACCGGAATGACAGAATTGAGCTGAAGAGCAATTTGCATATATTTAATTATTTACTTACACATTTCTTAACCAGAATGACCGAATTGAGCTGAAGAGCCTTTTTTCAGCTGGTGCAATGGGAAAAAAGTTCCACAATGAATATAAATAAATACATCTACTTTATATAGTTCACAGCCTGCAGGTACACTAGCAGACTTGCATAGGTAAAATTGGTCAAAAATCTAACTTATAACAGTAGTATGAAGCATTACAATCAGAGAGTAAGATCATAATCTACATTACATCCCTATTGTTGATATCAAAATGTATAACAAATTAGCAGATTTGATATATATTGGCATACATGACTGCATTTTGCCTTATGTTTTCGTTAGCTGTTAAGACTGACAGCCCAGAAGAAATCCTGGAGTAAGGTAGCAGTGAAGGAAGAAAGCATCTTAATACATTTTACTTTATTTTATATAACTGGATGCGTAAATACGTAGTATGATTCTGACAGACGTGGTACTTGCTTTTAAGCGCTGCTAGGTACTGTGTGTATACATGTAAAAAAAAAGTTGATAGTGAGACCGTATACTGAACTTTTGCCTCAGCAAAATCAGATGCAATGCTCATTGTGAAAGAAAAGGCATTAATTATTGCACTGAACATTTCAAGGTGAGACATCATATGTTTCACAGAGCAAAAATAAAGAAACAAGTTGGGTAGACGAAAGAGCTTAGTGTGACACCATCGTTGCTGATCATGCCCCCTAGATTAGTTAGCAGGAGAACCAAATGTGGCAGGTGTTAGGGCACCTAACACTGTGCTAAAGACTGCTTTACTTAATGAGAAAAGCAGATTATCTAAAGGTATAGAAAAATGCAGCATAACTTTGTCAGAAACATGCTGGTTATGGAGCTACACATAATTTTCCATGTGTATATATATATATATATATATATATATATGATCTGCAAGGGCATGGAACTTATAAACAGAGACATTGGCAACCTTCAAACACTGGACCCCAGCCAGTTCTTATCTCCTGAACCTGATTGACTTCTTCAAATTAGTCTGCAGAGCTGTGGACGAGGGTAAGGCACTCCACACAGCCTATCTGCACCTTGCCAAAGCCTTTGACACCATCCCCCACTCTGGAATCATAGATAAGCTTACTAAGCTGGGCATAAATCCCTACATCACTCGATGGGTTGCCAGCTGGCTTACTGACAGAACCCAGACTGTAAAAGTAGCCAACTCCAAATCCAGCTCCAGACAAGTGCCAAGTGGAGTACCTTCAATCCTGGGACCGCTCTTGTTTGGCATCTACTTCTCTGAAGTGCAGGCCAATACCAAGGGACTCTGGCTAACAAAGTTTGCAGATGGCTGCAAACTGGGAGCCATTATTGAATCCCCAAATGATGTGGATATTCTACAAAAGGGCCATACAGAAACAGATGCTTGGTGCCAGAGCCATGGACTCAAGCTTAATGCCAAGAAATGTATAGTTATCCCATTTGGGAAAAAACATGTACCCATGAATTACCACATAGGTGGCAGTACACTAAACACCAAAAGTGTGATGAGAGACTTAGGGACACAGGTGGACAGTGGTCTCACCTTTGATAACCACATCACCACAACAGTCAGGAAATCCTTCTATGTGGCACACCTCATCACTAAGGGCTTTTCATCCAGAAAAAAAGGAGGTTATTGTCCCACTGTACTCATCCCTCATTAGACCCATTATAGAGTACAACGCCCTGTTTGGTATGTACCTCACAAGACATCTGCAACAGCTGGAAAGGCCGCAGAAATACCTCACTAATAGTTTCACAGGCCTAAAGCAGATGCCCTATGCTAACCGTCTAAAAAAAACTCCAGCTATACTCTGTGGCATATCGTCTTCACAGAGGCAGTCTCTGCTTAACATACAAGGCCATGTCAAACCCTGAGCTGTTGGACGTGCTCCAATTAAAGAAATCCAAATCCCTTAGGGCCACATGCTCCAGGGATCTAAATCTTGTCATCCCAATGAACAAAACATGCTGGAGGGATAAGTTCCTGACCCAGAGACTCCCCATACTCTGGAATAGACTGCCCATACATGTCAAGCAAGAGTGCCTCCTTGGCCCTCTTCAAAAGGAACCTTGACGATTGGATGGGAGATATGAAATTCACCCCGGATATCACATCAGTTGCCCTGCTAGACAGGGGTCCAGAGAAGTAAATATTGTCTGAAGAAATATCCAGGGAATTGTAATGGCTAGGCTTGTATAGGCCTCAGGGCCGATAGCATGGTACCAACCTATGTGTATTCTTGTCAATGTGGTGTGAGTTGTGGCTGAAGAGAGTCCACTGATCTAGCCCATTTACCTCATCAAAAACATTAAGTTAGTAAAAATATGGTAGAAGTGTTGATGAGGCTGGTTTGACTAGACGCAAAGGCTAGTGCAGTGATGTTGCTTGGCCAGGGTACAGATGCATGACTAGGTGAGATACAGAATGAGGTGTAGCACTGGGTCTGCCTAAGGTACAGGACGGAATGCAGTGACCGTGTAACCTCAGCTTCAGAGCTGTGTCACAAACACAATTAAGCCAAAGCATGTATGTCCCTGAACTTAATGCAGTTCAGCAGAGTGAAGGAATATGTACTTATTAAAGGGTGAACAAGTAAAGTTGTGCTCAGATGAACAGCACTTAGTAAACATTGTGTGAGGGTACAGTACAGAGAGGTGTCATGAGTACAGAGAGTTTGCATGTTCTCCCTGCATTCGCGTGGGTTTCCTCCGGGTACTCTGGTTTCCTCCCACATTCTAAAGACGTGTCTGGAGCATTTCTCCCAGGGCCTCTGCTGAAAACAAGATCTGTGGAACCTAGTCGGACTTTCCCGGTCAACAAATGTTAAATAAATAAAAAAAATAAACAAAAGGTGTCATGTTTAAAATTATTTAAGAAGTCAGTGACTTTCTCCAAACAAACAAAAACTGTTCTGGAGGAGGTGAAACTCCAGTCCAAAGGTATAGCCGAGCATACTCTATGTACTGAGCTGAGTGAAATTTTTATGAGCATCTTAAAGCATTGTTGTTCATAGACATCTAGAACAGCTAGAAGTGTTTAAGCTGATGTTGACATCATTGGTCTGCATACATTGTATTTAGAGATGAGAATGCTTCTCTTATGTTTGAAGGTATCAACACCTAAAAGTTGTATGCACATTTCTTAAAACATAAAAGAAGCCTATTTTGTGAAGTGTGCATTTCTTAGAAATATTATATGGGTTAGAGCAGAATCATGGGTCTTGAGTACAAAAGAGAATTAAGAATGCCTACATCTGTGTTTCAGCCTAAAATGTCTCTTGCAGTAAGGTAGCAGTGGCTTGCTTTACTTGTAATGCATCCATTTTCACTTTAAATTCTTTTGAAAACGTTTTGTACTCTGTAGTAAATTAATTCAGCTATTTTGTTTCAGTGGAAGTCTGGGACTGCTCTGCCAGGCATTTTCCTGACTTGTTGCTATGGATACAGCTATTCTTGCAAAACTTAACTAATGATTGTCCGGTTGTAGGAAGAGCAGCAGGTTGCAATTAGCCTGGGTTTATACTGGAGAGGAAAATGAGATACAGATCCGTAAGGGATGGGGGCTTTAAGGCTTTGTAGCAGAGGGGGAGAGGTCCTTTGTTAAAAAAAGGACAGCACAGACCAGAGATGGAAAAAGAATGCTAAAACAGATGAAAAGAGAGCTGCTACATTTGGAGAACTGGGGGGTGCATTCCTGATGGATGGCGTGTTTCAGTAATTTGAACACATATCCTCTCACGCATTTCTGTGTAGACAGCAGCTGCAGAGGGTAGCATCTTATCTAAGGTACTAGGTTATATAAGCACATATGGAGACTAGACTGTGTACAGTATGATTTTTCCAGTTAGTAAAGTCTCAGAATGTAGTCTGAAGATTTTTACCAGGAAAGACTGTGACAGCGGTGCAGGTGGGAGTAAAAGCAAACTGTGGCCATTCCAAGCAATGACTATGTTGTGATCATTGCTGACAGTGAAGTAGGGATATGGCCTGTAAACGGAGTAGTTACCCAAACTGTGGAATGTATTGCCTGTAATTGTACACAATTTGAGCCAATGAGCCTCAATTTGGACACTGAACTGGCCATACTACCGCAGGAGTTTGCTTCCATTGGCTAACATACACGTTAACAGGCTGGAGTATGGTCTGACATTAATCTTGTAATCTAATGTCAGTGTTAAACAATAATATGGCTCATGATTAATCATATTGTAGTCTAACATGGATGTTAACAGGCAGGAATATGGTTTACAGTTAATCTTGTCTTGTAATCTGACATAAATTTTAACAGGCGAGAGTATGGTTTACAATTAATCTTTATTTAATCGTTTTGTAATATAACATAGATGTTAATAGGCATGAATATGCCTTACAGTTGATCTTTATTTAATCATCTTGTTATGCTGAAGTGTTTCCACGGCTGTACTGTAGGTGAGTGGGTGGTATTATTTTATACATTTTCTTTAACTAAATTAAGCATTCAGTTTATTCACTAGTTGTGCCCTCTGATATTCTGATTATTCTGGCGTAATGATGATACTCTAAAATTAAGCTTTTTTTCACTTGAAGCTTGTCACTTTTATTAGTTTTCACTTGTGGTGCTGCGGTAGCGTTGTTGCCTCACAGTAAGACGTTGTCCTGTTCGATTCTCATCTTGAGCGTCTTCTGTGTGGAGATATGCATGAATGGGTGTACCTTCGTTGAAGGTTGTGCGTCAGGGGTGGCAGCTCGGCACACAAAAATCTACTGCCAATCATTAGCGGACCGGAGTTCTGCTGTGGCGACCCCTAACCGGGAAAAAGCCGAAAGACACAACAACAACTTTCTCCTTTTTGCATGCGAGTCCCTTGCTGTTTTAGTTTCCTTGTTTTTGAAATTTGGGCTAACTTAGGAGCTTTGAGTGTATAATTTTCTTTATAAGAATTGACAAAAAGATTTTGAATGAACCTACAGGTGTGGGATGAGGGTTCTGGTAGCCATGGGCCTTGCATCATGGAAACAAAAGTGCAGAAAGTTAGTGTGACATACTATAATTGTTTTGCTGTTGTGTCATGTCAGTTTTTGCTGTGTGCAGTATTAATTTATCTAACATCTAAGTTTTATTGGGAAAGCATGCATCAGCATGTTATTGCAAGCAGAATT
The DNA here is from genome assembly GCF_019279795.1 of Protopterus annectens. NCBI lineage: Eukaryota > Metazoa > Chordata > Ceratodontiformes > Protopteridae > Protopterus > Protopterus annectens. The sequence goes on from NC_056741.1 coordinate 1,195,503,090, forward strand.
TCCACTTTATTGGAGTGGTACTTGCTGTGAGCAGTTAATCCCTTAAATGTTAGGCTATACACACCAATGGCCAAATTTTACTTTTGTTGTCATCTTAACCCTCTCTGTAGGAGCTGAGCCATGGTCAGGCTGTCCTCTTAATTCTTTCATGTTGACAAATATTCTTATAGTAAACATTTTTTTTTTTTTTTTAAGCATTTTTCCCATGTACATCTACCCAGCATTATATCTGTAACTAGAAAAGCAGGCTGGAGACTTGTGCAGCCCGATACTCACTCCTCTTCAACTACAGACTAAGGACAATGTAGTGATTTTTCCCAGATCACTGTCGTTATACACAGCTTCCCAAAACATAGGTGGCTGAGTTTGTCAGCCAGCGACATATTGCATAGGTAATTAGTGATTCCATACATTCAGAGACTTGTCTGCTGACAAACTTTGCAATAAGTAGACTTTTGCAGATTGGCTTTCTCAACCTTCTGCCAGTTGCCACCAGTGTCACTTTCTCCCTGTTGCACTTTTGCTTCAGCTCTGTACGTAACAACTGCTCCCAGTAATGTGTTAACTTATTTAAAGACATAACTTTACAATACTGGTCATTTTCCTGTTAGGCTGTGCAGCCGTATACTCCTTCATGTTGTGCAGTACAATAAACTGTTGAATATGTCATATTTTAATTCCCTGTGCTTTTGTTCCATGGTTCAAGAAGGTCACAGTCTTGGCACTGTCGGCAGAGGATGGCTGGTAAAATGTGCAGTATCATCTGCATTTCTTATGGGCCGACTTGATGCATGAAGTGGAAATTTGGAGATGGGTTACAAACTTGGATAAGAAGAATCAGGCAGTTGTTTTGGTGCAGCCCCTCACAGGCAGAAGAGAGGGCACAACATTAGAAATCTGCAGAATGAACCTAAGTGTACCTGCTTTCGTGACACTGGTTAGGTGATGCTACTTGAACTTTTAGCTGCTCACTTGTGTAACTAATCTTTCTAAACGTTCATTGCTGTGTTACTTCACTAACATGTTAAGAGTTATTAGTTCTACTTTTGCATGCATAGTAGAGCCGTTGTACTAAACTGTATTGGCATACTGTGTCAAACAATCCTCTGCCATTCTGTTCTGTTAATGTACCAGAGTCGCCAGCTCATTTAACTTTTTTTCTTCTTTTTATAAAAGTAAACAATTAAATGTTGGTGGAAAATCTGAATAAAAATCATATTTACAATTTCCTAACTGTGCATGCCTGTGCATTTCTGAAAGAAGAGAATTATTGCACCTACTTAACCAAATAACAGTGTAACCACAGACAGCTCATTTTATTAATTTTTAGCAAATGTATAATTGTCTGTAAAAGTATGATGTGATTTTCCTAGTGGTTGTACCAGTTTTTACGCAGATACATAATGCTCAGCTAGAAGCTGAGTACAGTTAGCTTTAAATGTTTACAAAAGCTAATGTGTCAGTGAAATTAGCATAAAAATAAAAAATAAATTGTGTAGTAAGATGGCTGTCACACCAGTTATGGAATTTGCATGACATGATATGCAACTTTCTTTTTTTTTTTTTTTACACAGGAAGTTAACTTAGCAGTTCCATGGCACCAATAAGGTGTCATTGACTGACTAACATCCGTGTGACAGATCTACTATTCAAATCCACTGTTGTCAGATTAATTTTCTCTGAACCAAAGACTGTCCTATACACAGTAGTTAGCAAGTAAAATTCATCCATCGACAAACCCCTGTTCCCATTTTTGTACATGGAGTCGGGGTGTCACTTCAACAGTGACAGTTGTCTAGGACCAAGGTTTACACTGCCAGTCGATAGCCCTGCCACGTTAGTTCATCCACACCACACCTATGGCCAGTTTAGAGTGTCCAGCCCACCTACTGCATGTCTTTGGAATGTGGGAGGAAACCCACACAAACACAGGAAGGACAATGCAGACTCCGCAAAGAAGGCACCCCAGCTGTGAATTGAACCATGGAACTTCTTGCTGTGAGGCAACATCTGTATCCACTTCACCACTTAGCAAGTAAAATTAATGAGGGGGGAATCAAGGAGCACAGGCTGAACGATGCAGCATTACATTGTTTTTCTTAACACTCATCCCTTAATGCATAGATTTTTGTAGCTGATCTACAATCTGTCCTTATTCTCGTGCTCATGTACTGTCCATGGAGAGAAATGGCTAGATAGCAGTATGTCAGTCATCTGAATCAGAGAGAAGTGCCCAACAAATTAAACATATAAAAGGAGCGGAAAGTTTAAGTTTAGAGGTGGGAGGATTTATGCATTCACCAACATGGGTCAAAACTCCAGCTAAAATCATTTAGATAATGCCATATTTAGACTAAGGTCTGTTCCAGCTAACATTTCTTTATTTTTAAGTGGAACTTTCCTAAAGAGGTTAGAACATAAAAGTAAGTAGATTAAATAAGTAAAGAGAATGCAGTGATATTTAAACATATAATCAGCTTGTTTCTTCAGAACATTATTGTTTCAGTATGTTAGACAATGAGCCTGTCTGAAAGTGATATTCAGAAAGCATGGTAAGAAAGAGACTCTCAAGGGTTGCTGACCTAACGCCACATAGAGTTTGGGAAAGTCTCATATGACACAGTTGTTTAGCATAGAATGTTAAGGTTATGACCTGCAAATGAGCTTTCTTCTCTAGTTATGGATTTCATTCCCGAAGTCTGTTTACATATTTTTTGACTCTGAGAAAGTCATGTAACCAGTGTTAGCATGCTTAGTAAGCTCACCTGGTCAACAAGTTAATAGTAATGTTGAAAATGTTTTCATTTTAGAATAGATAGTAAACAACTGTGAAGTTTGATGTCTGAGAAAACAGCAAGCATAAGGGAAATACTTCTCAACCTTTTAGTGCAGGAAGTCTGGGCATAGCCAAAAATAATGGTGAGACAAAGGTCCAAAACCAAGGACAGATGATAATTGTTGCTCTTATAAACATAGAAAGCTGCTAGACTAAACGGTTTTGCATTAGCATGCATTTTTTGAAGGATATGAGTTCTGAAATGCAAATATCTGTCATTATCTCGTGACAGCAATCCTCTTTGCCAGAAGCCATCAAATTTTATGAGGAACAGGCCAAAAATATGAGGCAAAAATCTGGACATTCTGTGAAAATCTTGGTAGTTGTGTTTTACCACCGTTTATAACAGAAAGCCTAACGTGAACTGGAACCAGGTAATGCAACACCTTCACATAACTGATCACATTATAAGTTTATTTCAGTGCAGAAAATGGAATGAATGGGGACAAACCATCTGAAATTATGAATCTTCATTCACTGTTGTTTGTGTTCGTGTGAGGCATTTCAGAAAGTGAATGCTGATAATGAAAAATAACAGTTGATGAGAGATGGGCCAGAGAATATTAACACTGAATGTAATAACTGTACCATGTAACAATGCTTGGAACAGTGGACAAAAAAGGTATAGGAGTCGCTTACTGAAACAGGGTATACATATGATCGACAAATGTGTGCCTCCTTTAAAAGAGGGAAAAAAGGCAAAAAGCTTTGTCTATTTCTACACCCCTTTGCTCCATCCATTTTGCTGACAAAGTATGCACTGTTTTCTTTCAAAGATGATGACTTTAAAGAACTAGTCTTTACTATGTTTAGCGGAACAATTAAACCATTACATAAGCACACTGCACATGCTCTAAGTTATTTACAAGATTGCAGTTATTTAATAGCTGATGTGATGAAATTTAGGACCAGATGAAAGTGGTGGACTAAAGTCAAGATGAGAGCATGACTAAGAATATTAGCATACTGTTTTCACAATCTTCTGTAATATGTAGCTTATATTTTCCTGAAACCATTTGTTTCTTCTGTTGTATTAATTTGAAGCAAAAATGGTGTGTGTTATATGTTTTCGCTCTATTTTTGTATGTATATATATATATATATATATATATATATATATGTGTGTGTGTGTGTGTTTGTTTCCATGCAAGCTGCTGATTAAACAGTATATCGATAAGTAGGTGAGGTGTCTATACCCATAAAAATACCATTACATCAGTTAATGTGGCTGCTGACTGACACACTATTGATTATAGTGATGATCTGGGTGTTACTCAATTTAGCTTACACTTGTGACAATGAAGTTAATATGCATAAGTAAGGGGGTGTCGAGGGGTAAAGACTGCCCCCCGTGTGCATGATTAAGATTTGGTAGTTGTCCATATTTTTAGTATATGGCAGTGTGTTGATGAAGTATTAAGTTTTGTAGCTTTGTGTTTTATGTTATGTTTGACAGATATGTTTTGGTTTGATAAGGTTTGTAAAAAGCTATCTCAAACTCGACTATCAGTTTTATGTTTGCAGTCATTGTGAGTCACTAGACTGATCTGTCGGGCTCTGTAGTCAGTGATACAAAGATGATTAAATGCACAGTGATAGTAATTTAATTTGCTGAATAATGATATACTGTGTGTGTGTGTGTGTGTGTGTGTGTGTGTGTGTGTGTGTACATACGTACATGAATCAGCAATCTGGAAGACTGAGAAATTACTACCAAAAAAAGATTTTTTTATGCTTCTGTATGCATCTGTTGAGGCTCACATGGAAGAGAGTCAACTGAATTTTAATAGTTATTCACTAATGGTCCAATTTCAAACCAATCCTCCAGGTTGTCTTAGCAGACTGTTGTTCTTATATTAGGATTTTATTGCAATTTTGATATCCAGTTGGAGCAAAGTTAGTATGAAATATTGTCATTTGGTAATCATAATATGTCAAAATGTTTAACAGACACGAAAACTAGATTTTCTCATAGGTACTCCAAAATCCTGTTAGGAAAAATGTTTAACATGTGGCAGTCATACTGGCAAACAGCACTGGATTAGGCAGTGATGTCAAAACATTTTGTGCAGAATAATCATGACTGCTTCCCATATCAAATAGTGTGCGTTAGAAAGAGGCTGATGACCAGTACAAAAGGAATGCTGTACTGGCTGTAAACCTTTCTGCCTGGGAAGTGCCCTTTGATGAGCGCTTGAGTTTGACATTGTTTTTCAGAGCTATATGCAGCAAGGAAATAATATACTTAATTAGAATTTTCCGGAAGAATTTGAACAGCTTTATGAAACTAGCTTTGTCCATAGGATGAAAAGTATGAAACTGTGTAGAACATATATTACAAAAGAGCTACTGATGTAGAGTGAGAAGGACCTGGAACTCTCTTTTAACAAGGTAAAATAGAATGGTAACATCTGTGAGGTGAGGAGGCTGCTATGCCAAGCTTGACACGCTGAATGGAGTACCTTTTTTCAAAAAATTGTGAAACAGATGTACAAAAGAACATTGTTGTCATCACTGCTATTCAGTCTGCTCCAAAGAATGACTGTGGCATTACTCATAGTGAGAGAAAATATCTCCATATGGGAGGGCTAAATAAGTAATGCATCTACGCAAGCTTTGATAAAAATGATGCATATGCTCTGACCTCCATCTTAGACCCTCTCACATGGCTCTGATGTCCTTCAAGGATGCATCTGCAGTCATAACATATGGGTTGTCCTGCCTCAGGCAGCCCTTCGGTCGGCCGGATTCCAAAGTCTGGGTCTGGCCTTGGCTGATGTCGCACTTTCCCCGACGTCAGAGCGTCTGGGGTATAAAAGCATCAGCCGACGCCATTTTCCTCAGTCTTTCTTGCCGCGCGGTGCCCGAAGCAGAAGCTGTTCGCAAGTGCCGGTCGGTCAGATCCAGAGATTTCAGCTACCGAAGACTTCGAAAAAAGCTAAGTACCCCGTTGGGGACTCTTTCTTGCCTCAGCCGATGTCAGACAAAGTAAATAATTGTTTAACTTGTGGGAAACAAATACCTCATAAGGATTTCCATTCTTACTGCCTTCCTTGCTTAGGCCCAGACCATGACGTATCGGCCTGTTTAGCCTGTGCCTCCTTCAACCGACGAACTCTTAGACGTCGGTCGGAGTTTGCAGAGGAGTTTTTTGGAGCCGCTTTTGCTTATAAAATGCAGTCGGAGACTCCGACTTCGCATATGGTCAAAAAACGCAAGGAAATGCTCTGACCTCCATCTTAGACCCTCTCACATGGCTCTGTTTTTTATGTGCATTATCTCTAGAACACATTTTGCCGTTATTTCTCATTTTGCTTTATTTTATTCACATTTTATCTTGCATGCATTCTTTTTCTTAGATAATTATTTTCAGTGTGCACTAGTAATTTCACTTGCTCTGTGCATATTTTTATTGGTACTTGCATGTTATCACAACCAGATTCTAAAGGAGTCACTTAATGTGTTCTGCCAGCCCTTCAAGGTATCCGACTCACTGTTGTACTCATTCCAGCTACCATTTTGTTTGGGAAAGAAAATCCACCCTTTTTATGATGTTATCTTTACAACACAAATTATATGTCTATCAAAAACATTACCTTGGTTAAAAATGTTATGTTACTCAGCATGCTGGTCGCTGTGTATGATAATTATTTCTCCGAGTTGTAACTCCTGTACATAATCAAGCTTTCTTTTAGTTATTGTTCCACTTGTTAGCTAACATCATTGGATCACAGCAGTCTTTTAGGTGTTGTCATCCCTGCTGTAAGTTAATCGTTGTTGATAAGAAAATAAAAATATATGTCTTATAAATAAAAGAAAGATGCTGCTAGACCCCATAACGCTAATGCCATCGGGAGGTACAACTTTGCTGAGCTCCATCAGAAATATTTTGGGTTTCAGCTGAAACACAGTATCTTTTTAAGACTGTTACACATGCCTGAAAACGTCCGAGTTCAGACCCCCCACCAAAAAAATAAAAAGATTGCACAAAAAAGAAGCATGTAGCTTAAAACAAGTTGTCAATGGTTTCCCCAACAAAAGAATAGCCTGAAGGGCTGACAATCAGCAGTGCTGTTTACAGGTCGGGAAAAGGATGCTACCTACTACTTCACTACTAGAGTACTTCACTGTGAGGAACTGCACCAAAGTATTTCCTTAACGATGTTAACATTGAATATCTGTCACTTTTTCCATACTGAAACTGGAGTTTGTAAAGCAAACAAGGTGCAGTTCCTCACAATGAAGTACTGTGCAGAAGTGTGTCATGCTGCTCTGCACTTGCATGACATTGTAAGAAGTGCCGTGGAGGTGGACTCTGAGTATTTGTTTTCCAAAATGACAGCTTACAAGTGTTAGCGATACTGAAGGTTTGGCCAAATCCTGCATTTTGCCAGGAAACCACAAATTGTATGAGGATAACAGGCTAAAAAAGAAGAAGAAAGGACACAAAACTCTTGACTTTCTGCGAAAAGCTGGAGAGTTGAGAGGTGTGTTGCCCACTTCTGTCTTACTCATTATGCGGTGCTAGTTAACGTTATTGAAACAAACTGTGTACCTGCAGTGATTCGGAAACAATTTTGAACCACTTCTGTACATTAAAAGCAATGTTTTTTGTTTTGCTACATCTTTCTGACTCTCTTGCTGATAGATATATATATATATATATATATATATATATACTATATATATATAGTTCCACTTTGAATCATCGAATGTTCAGAACATCAAAGGTTTAAAGTGGAAGTGCCAGGTAAGGGAAATGGTAGAATGTTGGGTGTGTATGCAGGGCAGCAAGGTGCCCTGCATATGTTGTGTGTGTGTGCCATCTGAGTGTTGGCATTGCAGGTAGGGTACGGGAAATATCCCATTTAGCGCTACCGCATATAGCGGTAAACTGGAGATTTCCCTTACCCCACTGTAGTGTGATCTCGGAGATGGAATATTAAAGTGGGGGGGGGGTGGTTTCAGCTTAGAATAGTTTTTGTAAGTTTTTTTGTTTTTGTATGGTTCAATTTGAACCTTCGATGTTCTGGTCTCGATGATCAGAACGTCGATGTTCTGAACATTCGATGATTCAAAGTGAATCCATATATATATATATATATATTTCCAGTGTTTTTCAGTACATTTGTCTGCATGAGTATGGCTTGAAAAACAGACGATTGTCATGCTCCAAATCTGGTTGCGATAATACGCAAGTCCCTTTTTATTTTTTTATTGAGACAGATCTCTGTCACTCTCTTTTTTTTTTTTTTTGAAACCCTAAGCATCTTAGCATTATTTTGCACATGTTCTGTCTGTGTTTTTTGGCTCTGTTCTTCAGCTCAGTGATATAAACACCTATAGATTATGTTCTGTAGGGTCCTGCACTCTTGCAAATAAAAATGTGTAATAAATTGTGAAATACATCTAGTCTGACATTAATCTCTTATTACTGCTGCTGTGTCTTTCTCTACTTCAGGAAAATTTAAAAAAAAGTCAAATACCTTTATGGCTTTTTCCCCAACAAAAATGCAGGAATGTTGCACATTGAACCTTTTCCGATTTTTCCACTAGCCCACCCACACAGAGGACTAAGTCAGATTTCTGGAGACACAGCTTCTACTTTTCAGTTAGGTCTTTTTCAAATGAAAGAATTTCAATGGAATGCAGTTTAAACATACTTTCATACAGTGCTATATTTTTAAAGTTCTAAAACACAGAACTTCTTGAAAACAGACAAATGTGTTTCTTCAGTTCTGGCAAATATTTCTCCTTTCTCTGACACCACGTTATTTCAGTAGACTTAATAAATAGCACACCTACCACAAGCTTGAATTAAAACAATCCAAGCAGAGCAAGCACCGTCTTGCATCCAGTCAGTCCTACACATTTTGCGCTGTGAAAAAAAAAATTTATTTAAGACGTTTTAAGTGTAAGTACAGGTGTAGTTGAAAGAATTTGCTTGTTGCACAGAATGAGATGGAGCTGTTTTCTGTTGCTTTTTAAATGAAAAGTTATGATGCAATTAAATCCAACATATGACTCTGAGGCATCTAAACCAATTAGACAAGTGCAGGTTAGTGTGTTGTTAATAGTTAATAGACATAATGTTAAGTTTAAGTTTGTCACAGGTGTAGAGTGATTTTTTTTTTTGTTAGAAGTCACTTGGATTGGAAGATACTGTCCTGCAGCACTGGGACAAAACCTGCTGTCTTGAGTCCAAAACTAAGAAACCCAAGCTTTTTTTTTCCAAGTAGCTCTCACAGAAGTGAGTTTTGAGCAGATAGGAATGGTGAAATAGTTAATTGTATAAACATATAAAAGCAAAGGCTGTATATGTTCTGAATCAATCATCCTGTGACAGAGATTTCGCAGATACTTTGAAAATCTATAACCGTTATCTATTCCACAGTAGTACTGATTTGTTTAAAGGCTTTTGAAGCCTGCCAGGAGAGTATCACATGCAAATATATTCATGGTCCAAGGAAAGTAATTCAGTTTTTAAAGCTATTGCATATAGGTACCTGATGTCAGTTATTTATATATATATATATATATATATATATATATATATATATATATATATATATATATTTATAGTAATTTTTTAATCAAACGGTTGAAAAGTAATGATCTAAGTCATAGCACTAAATGTGTAAATATGTTGTTGTTGTCTCTTTTGGCTTTTCCCGGTTAGGGGTCGCCACAGCGGAACTCCGGTCCGTTAATGATTGGCAGTAGATTTTTACGTGCCGAGTTGCCGGCCCTGCCGCACAACCTTCAATGAAGGTACGCCCATTCACACATGTCTCCACACAGAAGACGCTCTAGCTGAGAATCAAAGAGGACAATGTCTTACTGTGAGGTGACAGCGCTACCGCAGCACCACCACCGCATCACCAAATCTAATGTAAATGTGTAGTGTCATTCTACTGTATGTATTTGCATAACTTAAGATGTTATGTTGTTCTATCTCACCTTCATTAATTGCTGGTTGAGTTCAGAACCGAGAATCGGTTCTGACTCAGCCTATACAAATGTTCAAGAGCTTCCACTGGCTCGTGGCTACACCCTATCCCATCATGCTCAGGGAAGATTACCTAGATCTTGTTTGCTGCTAAATAAGATTAGGTGCTTCCATTCAGGCACTAGGTTAAGTGGAATCTTTTCTTATTGTTAGCTGTAAGAAATTATTTAAAAAATTATTCTTGTTGTAATTTAAAAACTTAGACTGTTAGGACTAGTATTTTGGAGTTTTGAGTGTGCGTTATTGTTGCTTGTGTTTTTTCTGGTGGCCGTCATTCTACTACTAGATCTGTCTGACCTTTTTTCCCTATCCTGGCTCCAAATTCATTTAAATTAGAGTTTTTGGACTAATATACCTGTGCTTTTCCTTTTGGGTAGTCCATTTAAGTTAGAGGGCTCCCTTCAGCCCATTTAACTTGGAGGGTTTTCTTTTCCTGTTTTTCATCTGTAGTAGGAGTCAGTTCTTTTTTGTTAGAACTGCTCCTTTAATGTAGTTAGTGAAGTAGAGTTAGTTGATTGCGTGTTAACGTCCCTTTGTAAAAATAAATAAATAAAGTTGTGTTGTTTTTCTAGTTGGCTTAGTTTGGCTGTGTCAACTTTTGATAACATGTCAAAGGATACCAAACAATCAAAACCTTTGTGTTTTAAAAAATGCGATAAGTGCAGTCAAAAATGTCATTGAGTGATGGACATACCAGCTGTGTGTATTGTTTGGGTGCTGTCCACCTTCAGGAATCGTGTTCCTTCTGTCATACCTTTAGTTCCAGGGTACTGATGGAAAGAGGGAACAAACTCATAGTAAGAGGCTTATTAAAAACTCCGTTCTCTGAGGCTCTGGAAGAAAATCGAAGTACCTCTAAAACTAATCAGAAATACCCGTCTTCCAGGTCAGAAAAATCAGGAAAGAGCACATCTGCTGCTGCTCCACTCTCGCAGCCGGTAAGAAACAGGCCATAGAATCATCTTCAGACCCGAAGGCTTTCTGGCCTGAGAAATCTACTTCTTTGGCTCTCATAGTGATTTCTGGGCTGACAGAGTTCCAGTTTCGGGGCCATTTTCCCCTGTCTTCGGTCTCCAAAGTTTTGAGGTTTCCTTTGCTACAGGCAGTGAGGCTCCCCCACCCTGTCATCTAGATCCTCCAGAAGCCTTTCAGATGATGATGTGGAGCAGGTGGTGAAGAGACTTTTTACGGATGCCAACGCTGGCCAAGATACTGTTGACTCCAACCCAAAGGGATTCTGGGCCGACCAGCATCACTTCCCCTTTGTTGATTCCTCCTCCGACCCATTCTGGGGCTTCATAGCCGGAGTTTAAAGAAAGAAAGAGTTTTAAATTTAAAGAAAGAATCTATGAACATCAGTACGCTATTAGGAAGTGTAAGCTTACAAACGCATTAGCTAAACATGTTTCAGAGCATCCAGACCACCAATTTAAATTCATTGGTATTGATCAAGTTTGTCATGATATTAGAGGGGGTCCTGCTTCATTAAAACTATTAGTATTAGAACTTTATTGGCAAATGAGGTTGGCATCCTACAATCCCCCTGGTTTAAATGAAGCATGTTCTATAGGTTGCTTACTTAGTATGTTAAGTTTAAAGCGATAGATTTTAAAATTATATGAATATTTTATTCAAACTAATAATTTAACGTTTTGGTCAATGCGATTGTTTCACAGCGGTATTCTTTTTATTACACAATAAAATCAATTCTAATAAGTAAATGTATTACCATAATTTGTGAATTATGGGTTACATATGTAAATCTAATTTTCATTGTTTTTTGCTTTTTCTTATTGTGAAAATGTTCTGAATTTTATTTTGATTTATCATCATACAGCTATGATTTATGAAGTAAAATGGAGAATGGACTGTAAGATGTTTATCGTATATATGTTCAATACATTTAAATTGTGTAAACAGGTTATTTCCATAACATTGAGTTTTAAACTGGTTTTTTAGCCATTGCCTTTTAAATAAGTAATGAGTGTTGAATTGGACTAATTAATCAATTAAGTTGTTTGTATAAATGAGTAGGAATGGAAGATGAGTTTACTCTGATGAAGTTTGCCATTAGTAGCAGACGAAAAGCGCTTAAGAATTAAACTCTATTTTGGATTATTCATTCGTGGCATTCTATTTATTGTCTTGGTTGCTGTCTGGTACGATTCAAGAACAGTACTGACGTGTTCGAGCATTTGTGGAGTATTCCGAGGCTTGCTTATCTGTTTTTTCACAGTTGGTGCTTTTAATTTCTATGGTATGGCGTCTGAGTCTTTATGTGAGCCAGCCAGCGATTTCCCTAATGCTACACCGGAACTTTTAAGGTCCGAGATCTCAGAAGCAGGTATTTCATCTGCATCTGATAACCAGCCAGCAATCATCACAAGTTCCGATGAACGGAACACCAACAGTAAGTCTTTTGACCTACTGTTAAGTAAACTTAATGCATTGCTACTACGAATGGACAAGCTTGAAAAAGCACAAGGTATTCCATTAACTATGTCTTCTATTGAGAATCGAGTAAATAATGCTGTTTGTATGTCTAACAGTGCATTGAATGCCGCTACTTTCAAATCCGGTCTTGATGTCGTTTCTCACAAACATGACATACTACAAGGAACCCAGTTTGATGTGAACGATGTCCCCAATGATATATTTGGTACTGATATGGTAGTGAATTCAGTTCCTAACCACAATGTAAATATGAATTTGCGAGCTGAACAGCGGTCTATGATCAACTCAAAAAACACGCTGAACTCTGTTGCTTCTAACGTCATGAGTGATGCAGAGTTAGGTTACGCTAATCATGCTAGGCAGAGGAGAATTCCAGCCGACGACGAACCACTACAATCAACAGTACCAGCTTCATTTATGGATAATTCTAATTTTCCAGCGTTGCGACATCCTAGTACATATGTTGTACACCAAACGGAACCTATTCCCATTAATCAACCAACCATAAGGGATAAACAAACCGACAATGTTTCGCTTAATAGGAAGACCTGTCATTTAACTACTAACACGGCTTTAACAGTTGGAGCAAGTACTAACGAGCCGGTATCGGTGATTGTAAGTACTAACAACGTACCTAACTTTTTTAACTGGATTAATAATAATCCATCATTCAGCAATGAAAAAGCGTCATTTAACACTCAGAATGACAGTACTGATCTTGACTTTTACAACAACTTGAAAGAACTTGATCGTATTTTGTTCAAGATCAAAAAATTGAAACTTGAAATAGTATATTTTAACGAATGTTTAACAAGGAAAATAGTGCCAAAAGGTTTAAGGCACTTTCAATATCCTACAGGCCTTATTGCCAATTCCGAGTTTCATGTAGAATTGTGTAGTATGTATGATAGACATGGCTTTGAATTGTTGAAACTTATGAGTAAACACTATGCATTACAAATAGACCAATTGAATGGTGAAGCAACAATATTGGATAACAAGATTAAAGCTGATATTAAGTTTAATAGTCATAGTTTCGAATATGGTAAATTATTTAGTAATATTGATGAACATCTGGTTAAACTGCAAGCTATCAAATCTAAGAAGCTTGACAGGGATTCCAAGGCATACAAGGAAGGGACAGCATATCCCAAACCTCCACCTAGTCAGGTTTGGAAGGGTAATGTTACTACACGTGGTAATGGTCCTAACTTGAATCCATCTAATGATAGTAACGTCCACAGTGTTATGTCGACACCCAAGACAAATGTAGGTGGGAACTTGAATGAGTTTCAAGATAATGAGAGAGGTGAGCCTCCCAATGAACTACGTAGAAGTGAAAGATTGCAGAATAAGAATAACACTGATAGTTACCATAACCATAATGGACAGGGGAATTTTTTAGGAGCAAGACCAAAAATACGCCAACGGCAGAATCACCCCTACCCATTGAGGAGCAACCGATAACATATATTGTAAGTCCATCTAGTAACCAAGAATTTCCATTTGGAATAGAGGAAGTTGAATTAAGTGATGAAAATATACACCAAGGACCATCTATTATCACCAATTCATTGGGTGATTTTAAAGTGTATAACTTTTCTAACGTTGACATATCAATGGACATGGCTGATTTAATGGCCAAAGGCTTAACTTATGTACCACACCATCATATGGATTTAGTTAAAGCCTTAATTGATGATTAAATTTTCACACGTAAACTCAACTTTAAGTTAATGATGGGAGGGGGAGCATACTCACGTGATAGTAATCAGTTACACATTCCTAGTACCTTTAATCCTCCCCTTCATCCTCTGGTTGCTTTATTTGAATTAATGTGTGAATTTGACATTAGGAGGCACATTAAGAATCGTACTAATAGGATCTCACATAGTAACATGGAAGAAGTTGAAAACATTCGGACCCTTCAAATGAACAACCTGCGTATATGTAAACCGGATAAAGGTGGAGGAGTTGTAATTTTTGACAACAGCGATTATTTTAATCGTATGGTATCAGTTTTAGACACTCCAGCGTACATTTCGAGTTCTAAAAATGAAATCAATATCGCTTACAAAGTGATTAAAGATCATTTAGAAGAGATGTATATTGAAGGCAGGATAAACCAAGAGCAGTATAACTATATGACCACGTTATATCCTAGGACTCCATATTTATTCGGAATACCGAAAATACACAAGAACATAAATGATCCCCCCATGCGCCCACTCATCGACAGTCGTGGATCACCAACCTACGCTTGTGCTAAGGTGGTTGATCACATTTTAAGGAAGTACGTTGCTTTTGAGTCCCAGATTTGCAAAGATTCATGGACTTTTCTATCTAAAATCAATGAATTAAGTTTTGAACCACATCACAATCTGCTTACAGTAGATGTCAAAGATCTATATACCTGTATCCCTCAGGAAACAGCTATTGAATGGGTTTGTGACAGGTTAAGAGCTAGAGAGGCTAAGAGTTACGACATCTTATTAGTAGCTGAACTTCTTGATTTAACACTACCAAGGAATTTTTTCATGTTTGGTGACAACTATTACGTGCAGACGGTCGGAGTTGGGATGGGCTCACCATATGGAGCTAGTGTGGCCAATTTAGTTATGGCCCAATGGGAACATCTATTCATCTTGAATAACCCTTCATTTTCTGACCAGTTAGTTTACTATACCCGTTACTTGGATGATATTTTTATCCTTTTTAATGGGAGTGAAGAACACGCTTGTTCATTTATTGAGTTTTTGAACAATTCCACAGATTTTCTAACATTTACTTCAACTTTTAGTAGTAATGAGATATCATATCTTGATATTCTTTTAACTAAAGAAGTGAATATGTCTTGTTTTACATCCAAGATATATAGGAAACCGCTATACTCTAACACTTTACTACATTTCACAAGCTGTCACCCTTACACACAAAAGCGTGCAGTAGTGAAAGGACAGCTTGTTAGAGCAGCGAGAATCACCAGTAAAGATGAAGAGTTTGTAGTGGAATGTAATACTCTCAAATCAATGTTTTTAAGTAGAGGATATCCTAACGGGTTAGTTGACGAACTTATAGATGAGATCACGACAAAAAGGAACAGTAACTTTTATGTGCCACTATTGCAAGTGAGAGACAAGGAGAATATGTTTACACTTGCAAGCACAGTGGTTGGTCAGATTGATGTGGGTTCTAGAAAAGTAGACACGATAGATATTCCTAGATTCATCACTACGTTCACAGTGGACAGTGCTAATTTGTGGTCTATCATTCAGAAAAATTGGCAGCTTTTTGGGGTAGACTCAACAGTATCCACCAAGTTAGGTACCATACCCGCAGTGACATATAAGAAAGGTAGGAACCTTAAATCCTGGTTTGAAATGAAACATTTGTCAGTGAAAACACCAGGGATGTTTAAATGTCACAATTGCAATTTCTGCCGATTTATTTTGGAATCAAATAGATTTCACATCAACAAGGGTGAATTTAAACTTAAACATAGATTCACATGCAATTCTAAATCGATAGTATATTTAGCTCTATGCCAAAATTGTACTGCCCATTATGTAGGGAAAACTGAACGTAAATTTAAAGAAAGAATCTATGAACATCAGTACGCTATTAGGAAGTGTAAGCTTACAAACGCATTAGCTAAACATGTTTCAGAGCATCCAGACCACCAATTTAAATTCATTGTTATTGATCAAGTTTGTCATGATATTAGAGGGGGTCCTGCTTCATTAAAACTATTAGTATTAGAACTTTATTGGCATCCTACAATCCCCCTGGTTTAAATGAAGCATGTTCTATAGGTTGCTTACTTAGTATGTTAAGTTTAAAGCGATAGATTTTAAAATTATATGAATATTTTATTCAAACTAATAATTTAACGTTTTGGTCAATGCGATTAAGTGTTTCACAGCGGTATTCTTTTTATTACACAATAAAATCAATTCTAATAAGTAAATGTATTACCATAATTTGTGAATTATGGGTTACATATTTAAATCTAATTTTCATTGTTTTTTGCTTTTTCTTATTGTGAAAATGTTCTGAATTTTATTTTGATTTATCATCATACAGCTATGATTTATGAAGTAAAATGGAGAATGGACTGTAAGATGTTTATCGTATATATGTTCAATACATTTAAATTGTGTAAACAGGTTATTTCCATAACGTTGAGTTTTAAACTGGTTTTTTAGCCATTGCCTTTTAAATAAGTAATGAGTGTTGAATTGGACTAATTAATCAATTAAGTTGTTTGTATAAATGAGTAGGAATGGAAGATGAGTTTACTCTGATGAAGTTTGCCATTAGTAGCAGACGAAAAGCGCTTAAGAATTAAACTCTATTTTGGATTATTCATTCGTGGCATTCTATTTATTGTCTTGGTTGCTGTCTGGTACGATTCAAGAACAGTACTGACGTGTTCGAGCATTTGTGGAGTATTCCGAGGCTTGCTTATCTGTTTTTTCACAGTTGGTGCTTTTAATTTCTATGGTATGGCTTCATAGCCGGAGTGCTTGGATCCGACTGTAGTGGAACCATCGGTGCCGAGACCTGCTTCAGGATCTCCAGGCCTAACTACCACTTCAACCTCTTTGGTTCTATCGGAATTCGAGGAGTCTAGGAGCCGATGCTGTCCCATCGGTTCCAGTTAGGAGAGTCGGGCTGGACAGTTGACTGACTCAAATCTCCCTCTCGGGGCTTGGCCTCGGAGCCCACCGCCTTGGTTCAGGGGGAGGTTCTGGTTCCTCGGAGCAAGGGCCCTCTTTGGAGGTGATGAGGAGAGTGCTGTTACCTCAAACTGCTCTGCTGTCAGATCCAAGTACTCTTCCCCCTAAAGCACCAGTGTCCATTTCAGGGCCATCAATTCCACCCAGGTGTGGAGACCCAAAACCCCAGGATGCCCCATTGGGCGAAGCGATCTCTTCCAAAACCTCACTGAAGTATCCCTCTGAGGAGGTTCCTCAGAAGACATTATGCAAAAGGAAGCATTTAGACTCCTCAGAGGAGTCCATCACTTCAGACACGGACCTCGAGTCAGAAGGGTTCCCACGGTCACCCTCTGAGTATGTCTCCTTTGCAGACATCCTAGAGATCCTTAAACAGAGAGGTAGCTGGAAGCCCATCAACCCTTCTGAAGATGAGTCTGTGTACCTGGAGGCTTTCAGGTCTCGCCCTTTGGGTCTATATTAGAAAATCGAACACCCAAATGTCGACAGCTAAGTGGCGAAAGCTTAAAACAGCGAATGGCCACTTCCATGAAGTTTTTCATAGGGAAAAACTTCACTTGGCTGTTATCGGGGATTTGCCCTTTTCCCCAATATAGAGCGATCTAGGAGTTGGTATATTTAGTTAGGGGGTGAAGCCCCCCCCCCAGTTACTTAGGGTTTTGAAGTTTGTTTTCTGTCCCTCGGCCAAGCGAAGTTTTTCCCTATGAAAAGTAGGCGGAAGTGGCCATTCATTGTTTTAAGCTTTTGCCACTTACCTGTCGACGTTTGGGTGTTTAACAAACTAAGTGGTCGATTTTGTAATATAGACCCTCACCCTTCCACCTCTTGGGTGTCTCCGCCTTTTGACCAGCTCATGAACGTAGTCCGTCAGAAGGCGTGGGGCTTTCCGGACTCAGTGGAACCTGTTCCTAGGAGGCCAAATAAATTCATTACTGCACCCTCAGATAGGGAGTTCCTCAGTAAAGGTGTCCCGGTAGATGCTATGTTGGTGGCAGCAGCCACCAAGACGGAGTTGTCTGAGACATCCTCATCTGTCCATCCATCGAATAAAGATTATCGAACGATGGACAGATACAGAAAGCGTATGTTTTCTTCAGCTTTCTTTGCCCTTAGGTCGCTGAACTACCCGACCCATTTCACTAGGCTTCAGAGGGATCTCCTGAAGGAACTAGGAGAATATCCTCCAAGGTTCTGTAGCTGCGGGGTTTCAGACAAGGTGTCCTCCCAGCTCTCCACCTTAGACTCTGTAGTAAACTCCTCCATGTGACTTATCTCTTATGCAGTCAATGGAGCGAGTAGGGCAGCGGGTACAGGAATTTCCTTAAGGAGGCATTCTTAGATGTGCTTATGTGATTTCGCAAAACCCTTTAAGTCTTCCTTTATTAACGCCCCTTCTGACGGCTCATTCTTGTTCGGGCCAAACATTAGAGAGACTAACCAAGTGCGAACAGGAAGGAAAGGCTCTTTCTACCGTTGGAGTCCGTTTCTCCCTCCTTACCAGGCCTTATCCCAAAGGCCAGAAGGGGGAAAATGTGGCTCCATAAGTCCCAGAGATTTTTCCCGGATGCACGCGGTTATTGTTCCCCTAGGGGCAGAGGGGAAAGTAACAATGGAAGACGCCGATCATATGGCAGAGGGGGTCTGCAAAAGCAAGGCGACAGGGATTCTTTCCTTGGTAGGCCCTTTCAGAGCTCCTGAAAGGAAGCCCGTGTGTCCATCTCTAGAGGCAGTCAGGGGTCACTTATTGTACGCAAACGCCTGGCTAGAAATAAAAGACAGATGTTTACAAATGATCATATCCAGAGGTTATTACATATTTTTTCTCCCCCTTAGAAAAGTATTCAGTCCCAGATGTTCCACCCAGTCAAAGGGATTCTGCAACTCTCGAGGTACAAAAGTTGCTAGAAAAAAAGGTGTCATCCAAAATGTCCCCGCAGACCAAATTGGATCCGGGACTTACTCAAGGTTCTTTTTAGTTCCAGAAAAGACAGGGGACTGGAGGCCCATTCTGGATCTCAGCAGACTAAACAAATCCATCAAGAAGTCAAAGTTCCAGATAGTGACACTGCAGTCGATACTCCCCTTTCTGGGGAAAGACGATTGGTTGTGTTCAGTAGATCTCCAGGATAAGTACTACCACATAAAAATGGACAGGCAATCCAGGAGACATTTGCACTTTTGGCTGGGTGCCAGTCACCTCCAGTTTCGAGCTCTGCCCTTTGGTCTCACTACAGCCCCCAGATTGTTCACCAAATGCAAGGCAGTGGTTACGGCTTACTTGAGGCATCTAGGATTCCGAGTGTTTCCGTACTTAGACGACTGGCTCCTAACCGCCACCACCAAGCATCTACTAACAAGAGCGAGAGACACCAGCATTCATCTTTGCTGTCAGCTAGGCATCACAATAAACTTCAAAAAATCTGCCTTGCTGCCATCACAGCATATCGTCTTTATAGGGGCAAACTTCCCCAAGAGGATTCAAACCTTATGTCAGCAAGTCAAAAATCTATTAATCAAGAAAAAAGTGCAAGCGAAGGTTGTTTTGAAAGTTTTAGGTACCATGGTGGCAGAAATAACCTTGATACCCTTAGCTCGTCTGCACATGAGGATTCTTCAGTGGCTACTATTTACCCAATGGTCCATGCAGGAGCTGCCCATGTCTCACAAGTTTATCATAACAGAATCCTGCAAGATGGATCTGCCGTGGTTGCTTCACTCCACTCAAGTGAATTTAGGCCGATCGTTCGTCTTTCTGCAACCAGTAGCCACAGTGACTACGGATGCTTCTTAGGGTGAGGGGGACAATATCTGGGAAAGATTGTCCAAGGTGTTTGGCAGGAACACAAGAACCACATGCATATCAACGTCCTAGAGATGAGAGTGGAGCTTTTGGCATTGCAGGACTTCCTTCCACTAGGAACAGTTGCAGTTCAGACAGACAACATGTCAGTTGTGAGGCAGAGGCACAAAAACAAATTTCCGCTCTCATGAATATGAAAGCAATTCAAGAGGTACCTGCAAAAGAACAAGGTCAAGGTTTTTATTCAAGACTATTTCTGGTACCAAGGAAGGACAAAGATTGGAGACCCATCTTAGACCTATCTATTCTAAACACATATCTAGAGGTACCAAAATTCAAGATGCTCACATTACAGCAGCTTCTTCCCATTCCGGGCAAGGAGTCTTGGCTGGTAACGTTGGACCTCAAGGAGGCATACCTGCATGTCCCTATCAGACAAGATTGCAGAAGATACCTCAGATTTCTTGCAGGTTCAACCCATTACCAATGCTGCTTTGGCTTATCTACTGTGCCCAGAGTGTTTACGAAATGCCTGGCATCAGTAATTGCTTTCTGCAAACAACTAGGAATACAAATCTACCCATTTCTGGATGACTGCCTGATCCAAGCGGACAGCAAGGACATTCTATTGCAGCATCTGGCATTTGTAATAAAACTGTTAAACTGCCTGGGGTACACAGTGAACAAAAAGAAATCAAAACTAATACCCTCTCAACAGATAATTTTCCTGGGTGCCAGCTTAAATACAACGGCCCAGATGGCTTACCTCACGCCAGACAAACAAGGGCAACTGTCTCAATACTTCAACAAAATGGCAACTTTAATCAGGCTAACTGCAAGGAAAATCCTGCAGGCTCTGGGGTTCATGGCATCTTGCATCCTACTAATACCATTTGCAAAGTTGCATATGAGGAAACTACAATGGTACCTAAAAAACTTATGGTCTCAACACAGGCACAGCTTGGAAACAATTTTACCACTCATTCCATGCCTTTAAAAGGAATTTTTATGGTGGGCTCAAGCATGCCAAAGAAACACGGGTCTCCCTTTCTGTATACCACAAGCAAGTCAAATCATCACAACAGACGCCTCAGACTACACCTGGGGAGCACACATGGCAGATCAGTGCATCCAGGGAAAATGGTCCCAAAAACAGAGGCACCTACACATCAACCAAAAGGAGATGCTAGCTGTGCAAAATGCTCTTATGACCTTCAAGGACCTACTGCATCCAGGCCAGCTATTAAGGACAGAAAACACCACAGTCATGTGGTACATAAACAGGGAGGGACGCATTCATACCCCCTGTGCAGGCAAGCTATGACCCTGTGGAACACAGCATTGGAATTACAAGTTCAACTACAGGCACAATTCCTGCCAGGAAAGGAAAACACACTGGCAGACAACTTAAGCAGAAATATGACAGACCCACACAAATGGAAGTTGCATCCTCAAGTCTTCTCAAAGATAACTCAAGCATGAGGACAGCCAGACATAGATCTATTTGCTACCCACAGAAATTACCAGTTGGAAAAATTTTGCTCAAGGACCTATCATCCACAGGCCTGGAAAGTGGACGCACTCTCTTTCAATTGGACAGCATTGACAGTCTATGCCTTCCCGCCTCTACCTCTACTGACCAAAGTCCTATTAAAAACCAGAGCAGAGAGGCCACAAATGATTCTCATTGCTCCAGACTGGCCACGACAGCACTGGTATCCTCTCCTAAAGAGCCTGTCACACTCACCACCATGGATCCTACCTCAAGTTCCTCTTCTGTTGCCCCAGCACAACTACAAGACCCTTCACAGCCAGCTCAGAACTCTAAATCTAGCTGCATGGAAAATACCTTAATTTGCCAACAGACTCTCCTCTCCAAGGAGGTACAGGATGTCATTTTGGAGGCCAGGAGACCCTCTACTAGAAAAACCTACTCCGCCAAATGGAAACGAATTTGTTCCTGGAATCAAGCAAAGGGCCAGAATCCTTGGGTAATAAATATACCTCAGATTTTACAGTACCTAGCTGAGATGTTAAACAGTGGCCTTTCCTTCTCTTCCATCAAGATCCATGCTTTAGCCATTTCAGCACAATACAATACGGATCCTCCTTTATTCTCACATCCTCTATTAAGGCAGTTCCTCAGAGGGGCAAAAACTATAAAACCTCCACGGAAACCACCAGCTCCAGCTTGGGACCTCAACTTTGTATTGGAGAAGCTGACACTGCCTCCTTTTGAGCCGGCTTCTTCAGCAGAGCTACATTACTTGTCGTGGAAAACAGCCTTGCTTCTGGCTATTACCTCAGCACGCAGGGTTTCGGAGCTACAGGCCCTCATGGCTGTGCAACCATTCATCATTTTCCATCAGGACAGGGTTTCCTTACGAACCAACCCTACCTTCATGCCAAAGGTAGTATCCAGTGTGGCTTTGAATCAGACTATTCATTTACCTACCTTTTATCCAAACCCACAGAACAAAGGGGAGAGGCTACTACACTCCTTGGATATTCACAGGCAACTTCGTTATTACTTGGACAGAACAAAGTCATTCAGGAAATCTGAGCAGCTCTTTGTGTACTATGCTACCGGTGCTCAAGGAAGGGCTATTTCCAAACAGACTATTTCAAAATGGATAGCCCACTGCATAAGCTTTTCTTATTCATTTCATGGAAAATCAGTGCCTGCATACATCAGATCCCACTCCACCAGGGCTACAGCTACCTCAGCAGCTTTCCTCAGGGGGGTCCCTACCAAGGACATTTTGGAAGCAGCTACGTGGAGTTCTTTGCACACTTTCACCAAGCACTACCACCTTCCACTATACTCAAAATCTAGAGCGGGCTTTGCCACAGCAGTCCTGCAGGGCATTCTAGCCCCTCCTAATTCCGCTTAGTACCAGCCACCCTTACTTAGCTTTGGGATTCTACCCAAGTGTGATGACTGCAGCTGTATGCACGATGAACATAGTACAGTTTTGTACCTACCATAAATGTAGATGTTCGAGTGTGCATACAGCTGCAGTCCAGGTTACCCTCCCTCCATCCCCTCTTAGGACAGGGCTTATGACAAACACCTTTAACATACAACCTATTTGGGGTATTCCTTTATGGTGTATTTGCTTGCAACTACTGTTTTGATTTATCTACTTATGTATGTTTGCATAACATCATGTATTGCCTTCTTTTCTGCGGGCACCTGACATCTGGGGCAAGAAAAACTGAAGAAAATGGCGTTGGCTGCCTCTTTTATACCCCTGTCGCTCTGACGTCAGGGAAGAAGCGACGACAACCGACGCCGGACCTAGACTTTGGAATTCGGCCGACCGAGGACCCGCCTGACGGCAGGATAACCCAAGTGTGATGACTGCAGCTGTATGCGCACTCGAACATCTACATTTATGGTAGGTACAAAACTGTACTTTTTAGTCTATAAGGTTTGTATGGTAGGTGTTTGCTAGGGGTTAGCAGAGGTTTGAGAGAGAGAGTTTTGGTTGTGGTAGAGAATAGTTTGGGATGAAAGAGGTGTAGTGGGTTAGGTGGAATAAGGGAGGAGGATATGGAGTGAAAGTGAGAGAGTTGGAGAGATTGTAGTTGGGTGTTAGGGATAGTTTGAGTAGGAGGGAGGAATGGATGAGCTTTATGGGAGTAAGAAGTAGCAAGATAAAGAGGTATTAGTAAGATGAGAAGGGAGCTGGGGATTGGATAGTAGAGGGGATATGGTATGACATGTTAGGACAGAGTAGGTTAATGTGTAGTGGAGAGAGAAGTAATGAGGTATGCTAGTTGAGAAGGGATGGTCTAAGTGAAACGAGAGAGTTAGATATTGTAGAAGAGGACAGTGGAAGAATGAGAGGGTGAAGGTATAGGAATTGGAGAGGGAGGAGTTGTAGTGGGAGAGGTAAAAGAGGAGGAGTATACTTTGAAGAGAGAATAAGGGGGAGGGTAATAAGAAGAGTATGATTGGATAGTAGATTGATGAAAGAGTAAGGGGGAGGGGAATAGGAGGAGGACTATGATTGGATAGTAGATATGGTAGAAGGGGTTTGTTTAGGAATAAATGTAGAGGTGCTGGGGACGGGTGGGAATTGGGGGCAGGGTAGGGGAGTGTAGTGAGCCCGCAGGGCGAACGGAGTGGGAAGGGCCAAAGGAGGAGAGAGTGAGTAAGACTATCAGTAAGAGAGATAGTCTAGGTAAGTTTTGCAGAGAAGTGTAGGGAGAAAGAGGACTGCTCAGAGAAAGTGAAGAGGTGAGTATATATGTAGAAGAAGGACAGTGATAGAAGATAGGGGCTTTTATAAAAAAGGGGCAGAGAAAGGGTGTTTGTAAGTAAAGAGAGGTAGGTAGTCCTGAGACAGTGGAGGGAGTAGATGAAAGATGTCGAGGGGCGCAGTATAGGGGAGACAGGAGAGTGTGGATACAGAAGTAGAGACAGTAAGAAGGTAGGGGAGCGCCACCTAGAGGCCAATCAGTTTAATGCAGTAGAGGTCTGAAAGGGGGATATCAGGTAGAGAGAGTTAACATCAGTCAGGATAGGAGAAAAATTGTAGTGAAAAGTTGGAAAATCAAGCAGCAGAGAGGAGGGGAGTTGAGGCTGCTGGCTGTCCTAGCAGGGAAGCGTACTGCGACCTAGTTATAGTCAAATTAACCACTACCAAGTGTTAGAGCAGTACACATACTTTTATGTTTTTTAAAAAAAATCCTTGTAATGGAAGTTATTCAGGGAGCGGTAGGCCTTTCAGGTAGGTTATAATTGTCCGTTTATTGGTGGTACTTAGCCCGGGTGTCCAGGTGGGTACTTTCAATAGATTTAGGCTGGGAAGGCAGGAGCACAAGCTAGAACATACAAGGACAGAGAAGAAACGTTAAGCAGGCAATGCTGACATCCAGAGGGTACAAGCAGACAATTGTAAAATTCAACGTAACCAAACGTGTAACTGAGGTAACAGGCAGCTATGAAAAAAAATAGGTTAGTAGGCAATGCAGGCATCCAGAGGTTACGAGCAGACAATGTTATATATGGTATTTCACGTAATTAATCTTGTAACCAAGGTAACAGGCAGCTTTGAAAGAAATAGTTACACCCAGTCAGTATCTTAATGGTATAGCCAAGCACGGATAGGAGACAGAGATAACAATACTTAAATGTGCTAGGAGATTTCAGTGACTAGACAGTTAGAAGTACTTTAAATGTGCGGTTAACAGCTAAGGTAAAAATCCGCATGCAGCGCTTAGTTACTCAGCGACTGCATCAGGGTTCATGTAGAGCCATACATGGGAAGGAGTCGACAGTTAAAGTGACGAGTGCAACATTAGTGTACCAGCAAACCAAACAAAAGAACATCAGCTTGGAGATAGTTTGGGAGACGGAGCAAGTTCCAGGCGGTCTGTCTACCGCATGTAGCACACTACAATAATTTAAACGCTTACAGTCTCAACAAGTTTCAAACAGTTACTACAACTGCGTGTTACCCGCTAATGTAACCCAAACATTAGCAGGTTGCATTGGGTAGAACTCACAAAATACAGCTGCGTGTTACACGCTAAGTAACCCAAATATTACCAAGTTGCAATTAGGTAGAACTCACAACAAAAAAAAATAATACAGGTGACTATACAATATGCGCTAATTTACCCTAACATCATGGACTATCTAAGTTATACTGATTAGGTAAGACTGTAGCTTACAAGAGAAAGTTCTGAGAAGCGACTATAAAAAAAAAAAAAATAAATCCAAATGCAATTTCCACTAGCGGAGTGTTTTCTAAAGTAAGCGCTAGTAATGGGGAAACAAGGAGGAGTACTATCTTTCAGAGCATTCTATACAGTAGTGGCATGCACATATCTCTTGATAGCATTTCCAAATCACAGTAGATAACAATACAGTTGCATACACAAATAAATGACTATCGAACAAGCCCCAAGTGGGGTTAATGCGATTTCCACGTGCAAGAGCTTACTTGAGTAAGTGTTTGAGGTGCGAGAATCAGTTGATGAGTATCACCAGTTCAAACAGGTACAAAAAAGAGCAGTTGATGAGTATCACAAATTCTAACAGGTACAAAACAAGAGCGAAACACTGAAAACCATTAGATGAATATCACAAAATGCAAGACAGTTAATTTAGCAGTTGGAGACTTTGAATTAGCAGAAGAGTCCAACAAACTTACTAGTAGGTGCAGACGCTGGAGCAAGGGAGCACAGCAGCTGGGGGAGGACAAGGTAAATTAAGATGGAGTCAGTTTAGGAGAGGGAACTATATAGAGTAGGGAAGGAAGTGGGCTGTGTGGGAGGAGTGATGTGGGCTAGGGACAAGGAGGGAGTGCAATGGGCGCAGGTTTAAACCGGAAGTCACAGGCTAGGGGGAAAGGAGGGAGTGCATGGGGAGTAGGTTCAAGCCGGAAGTCACGGAGAAAAAACCTCTTCAGATGAGATAGCACAGAAAGGAATAGATTGAGGAAAAAGTGGTGAGAGTATGAGCTAGACGCTAGAGGAAAGGAGAGGTCAGGGGAATAAGAAGGGTGAAATAGATAGTAGATAGTGGATTACCGCTGAGAAGACAAGAACAAACCAGGAGTGCTCTGTGAAAAGAGTAGTGAAGGAGGCAAAGAATAGAGTAGAAAGGGAGCAGTAGGGATATGGTTAAAAGGGCGAAGGGTAGAATAGGAAGGGAGCAATAGAGATGAGAGCCAAAGGAGGAGAGAGTGAGTAAGACTATCAGTAAGAGAGATAGTCAAGGTAAGTTTTGCAGGGAAGTGTAGGGAGAAGGAGGACTGCTCAGAGAAAGTGAAGAGGTGAGTATATATGTAGAAGAAGGACAGTGATAGAAGACAGGGGCTTTTATAAAAAAAGGGGCAGAGAAAGGGTGTTTGTAAGTAAAGAGAGGTAGGTAGTCCTGGGACAGTGGAGGGAATAGATGAAAGATGTCTAGGGGCAATATAGGGGAGACAGGAGAGTGTGGATACAGAAGTGGAGACAGTAAGAAGGTAGGGGAGCGCCACCTAGAGGCCAATCAGTTTAATGCAGTAGAGGTCTGAAAGGGGGATATCAGGTAGAGAGAGTTAACATCAGTCAGGATAGGAGAAAAATTGTAGTGAAAAGTTGGAAAATCAAACAGTAGAGAGGAGGGGAGTTGAGGCTGCTGGCTGTCCTAGCAGGGAAGCGTACTGCGACCTAGTTATAGTCAAATTAACCACTACCAAGTGTTAGAGCAGTACACATACTTTTATGTTTTTTAAAAAAATTCCTTGTAATGGAAGTTATTCAGGGAGCGGTAGGCCTTTCAGGTAGGTTGTAATTGTCCGTTTATTGGTGGCACTTAGCCCGGGTGTCCAGGTGGGTACTTTCAATAGATTTAGGCTGGGAAGGCAGGAGCACAACTTTTATGTTTTTTAAAAAATAAATGCTCTCTTGCCTATTTGTGACACAAACATGAGTATTGTTAGCATGTTGATGGTAGCTTTGACATTGTTGTGGGAGGTGGAGATTGTAAACAAAATGCCTATTAAAGTTATTGAGAGAATACTTGGTAGTTAGAACTCTCTACTGACTACCAGCTCGTAGTGGTATTAGTAATAGCTATGTAGCTTAAATTGCGATTGACATGTTCTCCTAAGATTTTTTTTTTCCAATGTGTAGTCGAAGAAGGCTAGCATGGAATCAGATGTCTGTCAGTAGCAGCATGTTTTGGGTATGCAGTCAGTGTTATTGCCACAATAGGAGGCATATGTCCTCACATCTGTGATCTTTGTATATGTCCAAAAATTTCGGCAGTGTGCATGTGCATCAAAGTATCATTTTGTTGTACTACTAATGCAGTCACAAAAAAAAAAAAAAAAACACTGTTTTGTGTGTTTTTACATGTGTCGTTTCACATGGTTTCTTAAGAAAGCCTGATCACTGTCATGTTCATTGCTTGATCTCCGTTTCCATTAAG
Source organism: Protopterus annectens (assembly GCF_019279795.1). Lineage (NCBI taxonomy): Eukaryota > Metazoa > Chordata > Ceratodontiformes > Protopteridae > Protopterus > Protopterus annectens. Next base: position 1,195,530,861 of record NC_056741.1, read on the forward strand.
CTGCAACTTTCCCATTCTCCTGAGTTAGTTCTGTAGAAGTTGGTGGTTCTTTAAGGGGGAATTATCTATGACTAAAGACTGTCTGCATTAGTCATCACTTCGTTAAAGCCTGATCTTTCCAGCAGTCATTTAGTTTTGAGATCTCTGCCTTTTAAGTGGGAAATTATGCACCTGTTCTGTGCTGCTTGAACTTTGTTGTTCTTGCTATCAGAATATTTGAGCCGTATGCACAACTTACAATCAAGACGGACATAGAATTATTGCAAATGTTGATCTTTAACAAGCTACATAGTCCACATTAAAACATTTTTTTTATTTATGTGTGAACAATGATTAGAAGCTGTGACCATACTAAATGTCTCCATCTTTGAGCCTGTAGAAATATGCAAGGGTGCCAATGGAAAACCAAATCTGGCCCATCACTTAGACCTTATATAGCTGAACCTCCATTTCCACAAAGTTTTTTCTTATCCAACCTACTGTTAAACTCTCTGTAGAGCTACACTTCAGCAGCCTCTCCACTTTCACTTGATATTGTCTTAAATCATGCTCCCTAAAGCAGCTAGTAATGTTGCCAACTCAACCTTGTCCTCATACCACAGTTCTGTGCCATCAGGCCAGCCCATTAATGACACAGTTGTTCAAATCTTATCCCCTTTACGTTCTGTCATTTAGTCTGTATACCCTCAGTTGCTCAGTACTGTTGAGCTTTTCCTTACTCTTCATGTTCCATTTCCTGTATTGTTTTGGTATCTCTAAGTTGAGTATCCTAATCTACGTAGAGGTGTCTTTCTTGATATGACCTTCAGAACCGAACACAGTCTTTCATTTGAGGCGTTACTAGTGCCTAGTATACTGTGAGAATGGTAGTATCTGTAGGCTTAATAGCATTGGTGACACATCTCAGCAGTTTGTTGTTTTTTACCATGGCCCTTCAGTGGTTTAACTCCAGTAGCTATTTCCCCAGGTCACAGCTGCTGCTATATGCTTCCTGTGAGCTACTCAGATCAGTCATTTATTTCAGTACTTCACCAATTTGGGTACCACACAATTATGCTTTAATTTTCTGCAAAACCTTATGTAAGGCACAGTTTTACTAAATTCCATTTATACTACAGCCAGCAGATTTCTAGATAGCAAGCTGTTTTTAAAACTGATGAGGATAGACTGACAGCACAGCTTCTACTTGTGGCCCATCAGCTAGTCAGTTTGCATTCAGAAATTTCAAGATCATATCTACAATACCTTGGCTGGGATAGAATTAAAGCTAACCAGCATAAAGATATCCAGCTGTTTCTGGAGCTGCTTCTATGCAAGGAAAACCCCCTTGTTTAACCTCCTGTGCCTCTCTGAAATAGGTACATTCATTAATTAACATAGAAATACCAGCCAAGTACAGATGCTGTAGGATCTGTCCTAAACTCCCGCACAAAGTGCTAAAACTTTGAAAATGAGTCATTGTTCTAATGACCGAGTGCAAGGACCTCTGTGAACTATTTAGTTTCATTCTGAGAAAGGAATGCATGCTGTTTTAATGAAAAGTGAGTCAGGTGCAGTGCAGAGGAGGGTTGTAATCTTAACTGTCAGAATTGTTACGCTGGTTTTCTTCCAGCATTCCAATGCTTAACAAAACAGCATTGTAATATGACTAGCTTCATCTGTATGAGGGTAATTCAGGAGTATGGTGGTTCATTTGTTTCTGGCTGAATATAGTTACTGTCTAAACAGAATGTGAAACAGTGCTGTGTAGATTTGTCTCATTGTGTTGTGAATTGAATCATAGCTGCAGTTTCAGTTCAGGAGGAGTGCTTCTCAGGGCTGTACCTTTTTATCTGCAACTGTGGAGTGGGACCTTTGTGACACCCTTCTCTTCTGTGTATGGTTTATTATATGACTTGCCTCTTTGTTCTTTTATGCACTCTATTTAATAGAGCTTGCATCCCTGTTACTCTTTCACTCCAGATGAAGTTCACAAACTTAGAAGAAATTTTCCATTATATAACAAACAAAAGGGGAATCCTATTTCCTAAGTGGTCAGATTCAGTTCTGAGTTAGTGCTGCGTTTTTTATGATATTGTTTTGTTGTGTGAAAGACTTTTTTAATGAATCCAGGTGTAGAGGTGTTCCACAGGTTCTGGATCTTAATATGTTAACTATTTTAAATGTCCCCAAGCTCCAAATAAAGAAATGACCTGGCCAGGGAGACAAAATAAATATTAAATAAATAAGAAGCATTATCCACTTTGATGCATTGCTTATCACTGAAATTATCTGAGCAATTGTCTTTAGTTTTGCTGTTGTTTGAAAAAAGTTGCACATTGTATAACAAGTATCTGAGAGGGCCTTCATGTCATGATTTATTTAAACCAAGGCACCAACCAGTAATTTGCTTGAATCTTTGTAAGCAGTTCTCTGAAAGTTTATGATATTCACCACATCTCCAACTGTATTTAATTATCCTAAGGTCCTCTTACTTCATAGATGGCAAATATAGTTGAGAGTATATATCAGCAAAGCCCTCCAGAGGTATTCAGGGCACCCTCCCTAACTTGTATATTATTTTGTTGCTTAGATGTGTTAGGATAGAGTAAATTTAATATGAGGAACCATCCCTGATAAGTTCTAATTTCAGTTAATCCTTCACATCATTGGGAATTTGGCAAGATTTCTGGAATATCTCATGTATATGGATGCACTTTTATCTGTTCTGCTGCATTCCATGATTTTCAGCTTAAGGTACATAAGCATACCCATCTTCAGAGTGTATTAATTTTTTTTTAGTTGCTCAGAGTTCAGATCATAATTCCAACATTTATCTCTAAAGTTTCTGTGCAAACAATGTCCATGTTACTGTCAGGTGAGCTGCCAAAAACTGTACTATCTGTGTCTGTATTGCTTCAAAGAGATGCCTGAAGTGAAAGTCTGCCACAGGTGTCAGAATTCAATTCTGGCACACATTAGTGCTATGGAGAGAATAACTTTTAGCCTGCCTTGCAGGCAAAATAGTGGTGGTAGTTATAAGTGTCTCATGTAGTGCTATAGAGAAAAGCTTTTGGCCTGTCATGCAGCCAAAACAGTGGCAGTGATTGTGAGTGTCTTGCATACGGGGTAATAGTTAAAATCTGCCCACCATCCTCCAAGCATAGGTTGGAGCTCCACCACAGGGAAAGATAAAGTGGAGGTCTGACCCTCCTCTTAGCATGTGCTGTGTCAGACTCTCTCTCCAGTTTCTGCAGGTGCTGACCTTATCATTGGCTAGGGAGAATTTGAGCCCACGCCATTCCTCCATGAGAGGAAAAAGAGAGGACCAATTGTGCCACTTTCAGCTTGGACAGTATGTCCTGGTGCTGTTCTACCATCAGCTGATGTTCAGAACCCAGAGCTAACTAACCTGGTCCTAGAAAAAGCAGAGCTTTAAGTCACCCATTCTCAGCTCATTGGAACTCTGGCCCAAGGACTCCCCTCCTGGGACCTCCACCAAGGCCCATTTTCCTCCACATAGCCCAAGTTGAGAAGGTCTGTTCAGTGTTGTTAAATCAGGATCTTTGGATCAAGGTGTAGACATCAAGCAGATGTTTTATGTCTGCTGGGAGCTTAAATTTTCTGTGTGGGGCCTGTTGCAGGCAAAGACCCAGCCACCCCCAGACAACCTTCATCAGCTGGCATGGTCTCACGCATGGGGACTATTTTGCCTGACGCCCATAACATGTCAGTTGCATACCTACACCTACTAACTGTGTATGGGAAAACATGGCCTGTATTAGCTGGGAGTGCAAGACACCCTTCCACTCAGTCTAATATGAGAAGTCAAAGAATCCAGAGATCACTGTCTCAGAAACAAATGAGGATAGTTGTCTTATCCCTTGACTTCCTTTTTGATAAAACTTCATTGGAAAGTCAGTTTGGCTTATTCAGAGCAGCATGAACTGGCCTCAGATAAGTCCCCACCACTGTTTAGGATGCTCATAACATTATTACTCCTCTTCTGCCTCCCGTTACTGTACTAAATCTAGGCAACCTCAAAAAATTACTTGAACACCTCCTCAGTTGAGGAAGGTGTGAGAACTACATGTGGTCTTGTCTCCTACTGCATTAGACAAGCTTTTCAAGAGGATGACTGACAACCATGCTGCTACATCTTTGATTCCAGTCAAGGGCTGCCTATCGTGTGGTGTTTTTTGAGTTTGCGCTAGTTTGGAGAATTTTCACAAAAGACCAGTGAGTTCTGAATGTGTTTGCACCTAACCATATCTTAGAGCTATCTGGTACTGCCCATAGAAGTAGCTAATTTTTACTCCCTCCTTTTAATAGTCTCAAAAGAGTGGATAATTATAGGTTCATAAGCAAGTACTAGGCTAGCTATCCTTGCAGGCAATTTTAAACCTAGCCAGCTTCCCTTTTTGTGCTCATATTAACCTATCACATTTGGTTAGAGATTGGGTTTTACCTATCTTATAGTCAGTATTTACATATTACCCGTAATGAGAGTAACTAAAATCATACCATAAATAATTTGAGGAGACCTATGTATTTGATAAAGCATTTAGAAGCTGCCGTTGTCCTTTAGTTGTTCAGGGGACAGTCCTGGGGGTAAATTTTCTGTTTTCCATCCATAGATCCAAGTTGTGCTTCAGTATGTACAGGGATGAAGTTTGTTTTATATGGATAGGGTGTCTGTTCCAGAACAGCAGTATGCTCTGAGAGATGTACCTGTCCATCCAAACTGTTCTGTTTATGTTGCAGAAGAGGTTTATTATCCGTAGACTGAGTATTCCTGATGCCATTTGACTTGCTGAGGTGTAGTAAATCCATCAGCATTGGGTCAGAGAATGCCTTATATGCCCGACACAGGTCACCTGTTATCAGTCTGTAGGATACCTAGTATAGTAACCAGGCTTTGAGTCGGTCCACTTTGGACATGTTGTTTAGGCCTTATTCTTTTGGTAAGGTGTTTCTGTGGATGTTCATCGTGTTAAACTGTTGCAGTTCTAACCAATGGGTTATCCGGCTCCCGGTAGCCCTTGATCAGCCAGAATACCAAAGATAAGTAAATATGACATCGGCTGTTGTCTGTTGTAAAGGACGTCCGATACAAAAGGAGGCAGCCAACGTCACTTCCTCGTTCTTCCTTGCCGCGGAGCCCAAAGCAGAAGCATTTTTGCATGAGTGCTGGTCGGCAGTTTACCTTTTTGGTTTCAGACTACAAAGTTGAAGTCTACTACAGCTAAGTAGCTTGTTGGGGATCCTCTTTTATTGCCTTAACGAATATCAGAAAAAGTCAATAATTGTCTTACCTGTGAAAAGCAGATTCCCCATAGAGATTTTCATTCCTATTGTATTTGTTTAGGCCTTGACCACGACGTTCCTAATTGTGACCTCTGTGCGTCCTTTAATCCGTGTACTACTTGTCGTCGGGCTAAGCTTTTAGCTAAGCATTTTGGAGTGTGGCCTAAGTTTGTTGGTATGGCGTCCGCTGGTCTTCAGGATTCGGATATCCCTAAGAAACGTAAGGACAAGGACCGCGACAGGCTTCAGAAGGTCAAGTCTTCAGATGATGTTAAGTTGGTCGTCAGTCCTGTGGTAGCCAGTGAGGAGCTTTTGCAGTCCCTGGATTTTCAACCGCAGGCCTGGGTTGAGACCATTTCAGAGTCCCTCAGGCCTCCGGCTTCTATTTTGTCACCTGTTGCCTCTTCAGCTGGATCAGGAGCCACTAAGCTGGCTCCGGTGTCCGAGGTCTCTGTTCTTCGTTCGGACAGCAAGCTCATACCGACAACCTCTGCCACTACTTCGGCAGTTGCCAGGCCTCCCGAGTCCTTCAGACTTGCAGGTAAATCTTCCAGTCGTAAGCCTGTGAAGAAACAGGCTTCAGATGTTCTTCGTGTTTCACTGTTGCAATCATGGCATTTGGGTTATCTGCTTGCAGTAGCCCTCAGTCGGCCTGATTATCAAAGTCTTGGGTCCTGCATCAGTTGCTGTCTCATCTTCCATGACGTCAGGTAGTCTGTATAAAGCATGCAGCCAACACCATTGCATCAGTCTTTCTTGCCGTGTGGTGCCCGAAGCAGAAACAGTTCGCAAGTGCCGTTCGGCCAACTACTGAAATTTTTGTTTTCGAGTTTCAGAACCGAAGAATTCAACTAAAGCTAAGTACCCTGTTGTGGAAACTTTTTCTTGCTCTAAACCGGTCAGTAAAAGTCAATAATGGTATTTCTTGTGGAAAGCAAATACCTCATAAAGATTTTAATTCGTACTTTATTCCTTGCCTAGGCCCTGACCACGATGTACCTCACTGTCGGTTTTGTGCCTTATTTAAGTAAAGAACTGTCCGTCGTCTGTATATTTACGCTTTTAAATATTTTGGTACTCGGTTCAATTATCCAGATATGTCTTCGGTAAGCCATCCAACTATCAGCATTCTGAAAAAACGCAAAGATAAAGACAGAGACAGGCCGCCTAGGTCCAAAGCTGCCAACGACGCTTCTCCTAAACCAGTCGTCAGGTTCGCCAGTACTCAGGCACTTTTGCAGCCCCTGATACCCGTTACTTCAGATTCGCAGGCCTCTACTGAGACCCATTCAGAGTCCAGAATGCCACGAGATGCTTCAACTGTGGAGCCTGTGGATGTCTCTACCTTGGATGGGTCCAGAGCCGCTGTGCAGGCACCAGCTTCTGAGGGTGTATTCAGGCCTACTGACTTGCATATTAAACCGACGCCATCTTCTTCTTCAAGGCCTAAAACTCGAACCATGCCTAGAAAACCAGCGCCCAGACCACATGGTCAGGCCTCTATACCTAAAAAACAAATGATAAGAATGGCTGAAGACCTTATTACTTTAATCAGGGAAAACTAACCTTCCCCTTCTAAGAGATCTAAGATTGAATTTGCTTATGATACTTCTGACCAGGATTCTGAAATTTCTGTTTCCTCTGATAACCAGGATTTACCCTTATCTACCTATGAGGATTCTGATGCAGAGGACTCTATTCCCTCTACTCCCTCCCCCCCTCTCCCAGAGGATTTCTTTTTTGGTAAAACCTTGCATACTCTTGGGGAGCATTTTCACTGAGAAAGCCAGGATTTTTCTGATTCTAAAAAGAGGCTGAGGGATTTCTTACTCCTGCCTCAACACAGGCCTTTAGCTATCCCTCCTGTACTAGACATTGTTGATGATGCCTTTTTGGAATCTAGCTTGGCCCCTGACACTCTACCTTCTGCTCCCAGAAAACCTGATAGATATTACAGAGTTCCTGACTCTCACAAGTTCCTTTTTAAAAATCCTACTGCGGCTCCTGAGACCATTTCACAGGGACCCAAGGGTATTAAGGCTACTACTGCCAAAAATCCTATTCCTTCTGATAGAGACTTCAGGGCACTGGATAGATGGGGTAAGAAGGTATACACTTCTCCAACCTTGGCCATTAGGGCCATAAACTACTAGTGTCATATGTTAAAGTATCAGCAGCGTATTATTGGATTGCTTAAACAGAAAATTATGTTGATTCCTGACTGTGCTGAAAATAAAGATTTACAGGATTTAATGCATTCTAATAAATAAGTCGGGAAACATTCTTTGCAATGTGGTTTTGATTCACTAGAGGCATCTTGCAGGGCTGCTGTCACTGGGTCTGTACTTAAAAGGCATGCTTGGCTTAAGGAGCAGTCTTTGCCAGATCATGTTAAAGCTAAATTGCTGGCTGCTCCCTTAAACCAAGACCGCCTGTTTGGCAACAAAGCAGAAGTACTTAAAAAGATGGAGGAAAAAAACGAAGTCTATGCAAACTCAGATTTAGTAGGCATTGGCCCTCTAAAAATTGGTCCTTTCCTGCCTCTTCCAGGCCTTCTCAGTCCAAACCCAGAACCAGCAGAACACACAGGCTTCAGTCCCAAGGTACTCACAGGGCTAAGCAGTGGGGGGGCTCCCACTTCCAAAGCAGGGATTGGTAAGACTCCCCCCTATGGTAAACTGCCTCAATGACTTACCTTTAAATCTACCAAGCCCTGCACAACTGTCTGTTCCTTTAGGGGGAAAGATTGCCCTGCAGGCAAAAAATTGGGAACTCATTACCCAGGACAAATGGGTTTTAAATATAGTTTCCCAAGGATACAGATTCCACTTCCACTCCTTACCAACCCCAAATGGTTGGCCAGATCTACCCCCAAATCAGTGGGCAGAGGCTCAAAAGCAAATTCTCTCCCTCTTAAGCATCAGGGCTAGTCAACCTGTTCCAAAAGAGGAAAGGGGACAAGGTTTCTACTCAAGACTTTTCCTGGTGCCCAGAAAAGACAGCTCCTGGTGTCCTATCGTAAACACATTTTTGGTGATCCCAAAATTCAAGATGCTAACTCTTCACCAGCTGCTTCCAATGCTAGGCAAGGATGCCTGGTTGGCAACACTGGATTTAAAGGAAGCCTACCTGCACATCACAATAAGGGAATCTTGCAGAAGATACCTATGCTTCAAAGCAGGCTACATGCACTATCAGTTCTCTGCACTGCCCTTTGGCTTATCTACTGCACCCAGGGTATTCACAAAGTGCCTAGCTCCAGTTATTGCATTTTGCAGGCAAAGAAATATCCAAATATATCCATACCTGGTTGACTGTCTAATTGAGGCAGAAAGCTAGGACATACTATTGAGTCATCTGGCGTTTGTACAGAAATTGCTAACTTCTCTAGTGTACACCATAAACGAAAATAAATCACATCTTGTACCCTGCCAATAAATTGTATTCCTGGGAGCAAGCTGGAACACAACTTCCCAGATGGCTTTCCTCACGCCAGAGAAACAAGTTAATTTGACAGCCTGCTTCAAACTACTGGTCACAAAGACCCAGCTATCTGCAAGGAAAATACTGCAAGCCCTGGGGTTCATGGCCTCCTGCATTCTTCTAATTCCATATGCAAGACTGCATATGAGGAAACTACAATGGTATCTAAAAAGCCTATGGTGTCACCATTCTCAGGATCTAGAAGCAATGATTCCTATCATACCTTGTCTACAGATAGAGTTCCTTTGGTGGGCAGAGGCCTGCCACCAAAACAAGGGACTGCCAGTCACTCTACCCCCTGCCGCCCAAACCCTAACAACAGATGCATCAGACTATGCATGGGGGGCTCACTTGGCAGGGAAGTGCATTCAAGGCAAATGGAACCAAAGTCAAATGCACCTGCATATCAATCAAAAAGAAATATTAGCTGTACAGAATGCTCTGACAGCCTTCAAGGACCACATTCTTCCAGGGCAGTTAATGGTAAAGACGGACAACATCACTGTCATGTGGTACATAAGCAGGGGGGAACCCACTCATACCCTCTGTGCAGACTAGCCATGGCTCTGTGGAACACAGCCTTGAGCTACCAAGTGCACCTACAGGCTCAGTTCCTGCCAGGAAAGCTAAATACACTGGCAGATGAACTGAGCAGAAATCTCATGGACCCGCACTAGTGGAAGCTGGAACCAAAGATATTCAACATGTTGAGAAAAAAATGGGGGAGCCCAGATATAGACCTGTTTGCCTCCCCCCAGAACTACCAGTTGGAAAAAGTCTGCACAAGGATTCCCCACAAACAAGCTTGGAAAGTGGATGCCCTGTCCTTCACCTGGAAAAACCTATCAGTTTATGCCTTTCCCCCTCTGCCTCTTCTCTCCAAGGTACTCCTAAAGATCAAACAAGAGAAGCCAAAGACGATACTGATTGCATCAGACTGGCCACGCCAACACTGGTACCCCCTTTTGCGCACCATGTTACCTGCATCAGACACCTGCCCTGCTGTCCCAGCAGGAGGGCCAGATTCTGCACCCACAGCTTCAAACCCTGAACCTGGCAGCCTGGCTAATTACCTGATCTCTCCGTTACCATCCCTCAGTAAGCAAGTGTTGGATATCATTCTGGAGGCAAGGAGGCCTAGTACTAGAAAATCCTATGCTGAAAAATGGAAAAGATTCTGTTCCTGGAACCAAACTTGGGAGATAGGCACAGCAGCGCCCACTTTAACTCAGATTCTTCAATACTTAACTGAGATGCTTCACAAGGGCCTTTCATTTTCCTCCAAAATTCATGCCTCGGCCATTTCTTCTCATTACAACACAGAACCACCCCTCTTTTCTCATCCACTGCTGAAGCAGTTCCTCAGAGGGGCCAAAAACTTAAGACCACCCCGGGGGGTCCCTACTCTAGCCTGAGACCTTAACTTTGTATTGGAAAAACTCACTCTACCTCCTTTTGAGCCAGCTGCAAATGCAGAGTTGAAATTCCTTTCTTGGAAAACAGCCTTCCTTTTAGCCATCACTTCAGCAAGAAGGGTGTCTGAACTACAGGCCCTCATGACAGTGGAGCCTTTCATCATTTTTCTTGCGGACAGGGTGTCCTTCAGAACCAATCCCTCCTTCATGCCCAAGGTGGTATCTACTGTGGCCCTTAATCAGTCCATTCATTTGTCAACCTTCTTTTCTAATCCACAGAACAAAGGGGAATGAATACTGCACTCCTTAGTTGTGCACAGACAACTTAGATTTTATTTGGACAGGACTAAACCTCTCAGGAAGTCTGAACAGCTGCTGGTTGCATTTGCTGCAGGGGCAGAGGGGAAAGCCATTTCAAAGCAAACCATCTCTAAATGGATAGGCCATTGCATTCATTTCTGCTATAAGCACCATGGAAATCCTACCCCCCAGGGGATAAGACCACATTCAACCAGGGCTGCATCTACCTCTGCAGCCTTTCTCAGAGGTGTCCTACCAGGGATATCCTAGAAGCTGCTACCTGGAGTTCTGTACATAACTTCACCAAGCATTACATTTTGCCAATTTTCTCTAAATCCAGAGCTGGCTTTGCCTCTGCAGTCTTGCAGGTCCTTGTAGCTGGTCCAAATGCTGTCTAATTTCCTCCTCCCATCCTTAGCTTTGGGAATCTACCCAAATGTGATGAGTGCAACAGTGAAACACGAAGAACATAGTACAGTTGTGTACACTTAACCATAAATGCAGACGTTCAAGTGTATTCACTGTTGCAGTCCTAGTTTCCCTCCCTCCAACCCCCTGACTTCTATTTGCTATACCTCTATTCTTGCTTACTATGCTTAAAGCTTTTTGGTGTATTTGCTTTTTTGTTGGAGGTGTAACCTTGTATATATAATTGTTCCCATTATGGGGGCACCTGACATCTGGGGTAAGAAAAACTGATGTGATGGCATCGGCTGCATGCTTTGTACCCGTGACTACCTGACGTCATGGAAGATGAGACAGCAACCGACGCAGGACCCAAGACTTTGATAATCAGGCTGACTGAGGGCTACTGCAAGCAGATAACCCCAAATGTGATGACTGCAACAGTGAATACACTCGAACATCTGCATTTATGGTAAGTGTACACAACTGTACTTTCTGCATGCAGTGAAGGGTCAGAGCAGTACATGGCAGGTGGCAGTGGAGGATAAAAGAGAATGTTTGGACCAGGGATCTCATTCCATTCTGCTAAGCAAAATGTAATGTTTTGTGTTGTACTGGACAGCATAAAGTATTGGTAGGTGAGGGTGGTATATGCAGTGAGTAGACAGGGAGGTTTTTTTTTTTTTTTATCATTACATTTTATGCCTGCATTTGTGGTTTGGAGAACTTGGGCATAGCAGTGTATACAATTTAACTGTCCTGAGTAGAACTGTACATTTATTAGTTCCGTGCAATGGAAAAACTGAAAATGGTAAGTGCAGTGCATGAACATAAAGTTTTTTGTTATGTTTGTTAGTTTCACATATAAAACTACTGATCTGATGTTGTCTCTTCTATCCATTCCTCAATGGATGGGTTATTGGATCCGTTTCAGATTTGAGTTTGGCCACTCTCAGAATTTGGATCCAAAGCTGTGGCTCTACCCCTTGCCAGTTACCCCTGCAAGTAGAGTTGTCTCAGATCTGGTTTGCTTTGGACACAGTCTCCATTGCTCGGGTTTTTTTTTCTATTTCGCTGCAGTTGTGGGTTATACCGACTTCTGTATATGTTTTTATGTTCTTGTCTTGACTACCCTCCCAAAGAAAAGTAACAGCAGCACTAGAAGTAAAAAAAAAAAAATGCTAAACAATCCCCCACCAGAATGGTTTACGCAAGGTTCTATTTGGTTACAAAGAAAAATGGGGACCTCGGGCGTATGTTGGACTTCATTTAGCTGAAAAAATAAGTGAAACAAACAAAAAAATTCTGAAATAGTTATGATACAGTCCTTTCTTTCATTGCAGAGGAAAGAAAATTAGACACACTTGCTAGATCGTCAGGATGAGTACTGCCATTAAAAGGTGGACAGACAATCCAGAAGGTTTCTCCACTTCCAGCTTGTTGCCAATCATTTCCAGTTAAGAGCCCTAACCTCTGGTCTCAGCACAGCCCCTGAGTGTTCAAGTGTATAGCAGTGGTTGCAGCTCTTCTCAGATGTTAGGGGTTCCAAGTGTTGCCATAAATGGGCAACTGTCTCATAACCACCCCACCAGGATTTTTATTCACTGAGCTGGAGACTCCTTGTTCCAACTTTGCTCACAAGTACGCATAACTATGAACACAGCCAAGTCCAAATTTCATCCTATTTAGACTGTAGTATTCATTGGAGCTCACTTAGACATGAACTTACAAATATCCAGGCTTTCAGAATCCAGGATTGCCACACTCCACAAACAGGAAGTAGCATTTTTTTTCTCATGTCAGAAGCCACCAGCAAGACTGATTTTGCCCCTTCTGTGCTCAGGGGTGGCCACCATCACTTTTGTTCCTTTTGTCAGTTACCACATGAGGGTGCGCCAGTGGACTCTTATCAGCAGAATGCTCAATCAGACATCAACCCATTGGTTTTCAAGTCTCTCTCAGAAAATCTGCAAAACTTACATTCTGTGGTGGCTATATGATAGTTTCTCAGTGTCAGCCTTTTGTTCTGCTGTCTCCCAAGGCTACAGTGAACACAGACGCATCCCATTTCCTGAAAAAGATGGCCCAAGGCACATGGTCTTCCTTAGAGGCCAGTTCACATTGATATCCTGGAGATGAGGGCAGTTCACCTAGTGTTGCAGGCCTTCCGGGACTCCCTCCCCAAAGTTGTGATATGCATTCAGACAGTCTTACACTTCTTGTGTTGAGAAGCCAGAAGGGTTTGCAATGAGCTGTGAGAGCTCCCAAGATTGACAGTATCTGGAGACTGTCCCATCTGTTGAGAAACAGGTGCAAGAGGCAACATCAGATATGACAGTTATGTACTTAACATAGCAATCGATGTGTGTTGTCTGTTACCATCCTTACTCAACTTCCCCCATCCAATTGTTTTATCTTTTGCTTCTGGAGTGATCACACTGATAGCTCTCTTGGCTTGATCATGTAATCTTGTAATCTTCACATTCTTGGTTGGGAAGCAGTTTCATTCTATGTGGTGCTGAGTTTTTTTTCTGTAAGGAGGAGTAATATTTTTATGGTAAGGCATGGACAGACTCAATGTAAGGTAACTCTCTACTTGTGTGGGGTTATGGGTAAGAGGAAGAGCCTGAACTTTGGATCCGAAGTCTGAGAGTGGCCAGTCAGATATGAGACAGATCCGATAACCCATCTGTTTAGGAAAGACGGAAGCAGACAACACAGATTTATAATCATGGTAAGTACATAACTTTAATTTGTGGTCTGTATCTCTTATGAATTGGCAACGTGTGTGAGTAAAGTGGACAGGGAGGATTTATTTTTATTAATGATGGTAGGCAGTCCAGATAGATGCTGTCACTCACATTTAGTCAGAGAACTGAAATTGGATGTGAACCGTGTGAGTTAGCAGAGTTAAGACCCGTTTCAAACCTGCTGTTGGATTATTTCAAGTGTAAAGCAGGGTTTAACAGATTCCTAGTGCTAGTAGATGCGTATACATGAATGCAACCTGCTAGCAAACGAAAGTGTGTGTTTACACCTGTGTGTAAGTCAGCACAAAAAGAATAACCACTGTACCTGGAAAGGCAATCACATATAGTAAGGTTACTTGCCATAAGGTCTAGAGTGAGCCTGAACCATAGAGGATTCCATTTTGATGATTTATTTTACAAGACAGTTAACTGCAGAATTTCATAGATTTAGCTAGTTTTGAAAATAAGTCTGTCTTGCCTTTGGGGAAGAGTAAAACATTGTGGGTATCACTGTTAATCTTACACTTAAGTGGAGTTAATTGATGAAGTCATTTTTTTATGACCAGCAAACAGATTCTGGATTATGTAAGGGAATTTTTTCTTTGTTGCCTGTGGAGAGAAGACAGCAGGTGTTGTTATGTCTACTCTGGAAGAGGCTTTTTGGTGCCAGTTTCTTTTGTCATCTTTTCTAGGATGTATATTACAGAGGTGGTTCCTTCCTAAATAATTGTACAACCTATGGCCTATAGAAATTGTTTAATTTCTTCTTTTTAAGACTGGTTTGGTTTGGAAGGTAACATTGGGCAAGCACTGGGTTGCAGTGCAAATTTCTTTTTTTTTTTTTTTGGGGGGGGGGGCATGCTGAAAGGCACAAAGCTTATTGTGAGATCCTTATGTGGATTTTGCTGATGTTCATCGTGCATACAGCTGCAGTCATAACAGATGGGTTCTCCTGCCGTCAGGGGGGTCCTCGGTCGGCCGAATTCCAAAGTCTAGGTCCGGCGTCGGTTGTCGTCGCTTCTTCCCTGACGTCAGTGCGACAGGGGTATAAAGGAACCAGCCAACGCCATTTTCTTCAGTCTTTCTTGCCGTGCGGTGCCCGAAGCAGAAGCAGTTCGCAAGTGCCGGTCGGCCAGCTCCTGAGATTACGAAAATTTGGAAACTGAAGTCTTCTTAAAAGCTAAGCACCCCGTTGGGGAAACTTTTCTTGCCTCAGACCGATGTCAGACAAAGTTAATAATTGTATTTCTTGTGGGAAGCAAATACCGTATAAGGATTTCCATTCCCTCTGTATACCTTGTTTAGGCCCAGACAACGACGTCTCAGTCTGTGGCTTTTGTGCTACATTCAACAAACGCACTATTAAGCGTCGGGCGGAGTTCTCCCAGCATTATTTTGGGAAAGCATTTAACTATACTATGTCGTCGGATACTCCGACTCCGGTTTTGTCTAAAAAACGCAAAGACAAGGACCGACACACGGGGTCCGCGGCCTCTACCGACACCACGCCAAAGCCGACTACACGTGGTCCGGTTCTCAGCGAGGCGCCTACGCAGCCCCTGATTACCGACGACACTTCTTTGACAGTGTCTCCTGTGCTCGAGATCGCAGGCTCCTCGGCCCACACCCCGACTATAGATACCGAAGCCACTCTTGGCATTGAAACTCAGAATGTGGACAGGTCCACCTCCACTCAAGGTGTCTTCAGACCTTCCTCTTCTTTCTCCATCAAGGCTTTCACAAAGTCTAAAGCAACCATGCAGTCTAAGAGACCAGCTACACAGGGCCCATCTCCAGGCCCCATGCCTAAGAAACAGATGCTTAAAATGGCTGAGGATTTAATTACTCTAATCAGAGGTTCTCAGCCCCCACCGGACAAAAGGCGCAGAGTGGAGGAAGATTCCCCCTCCTCTGATCAGGGCTCCATTATTTCAGAGCACTCTGATGATCAGGAACAGTCTTACTCCCCTTTTGAAGACTCTGATGCGGAGGAGTCCATCCCTTCTCTATCCACCCCTGAGGATTACTCATTTGGGGAAACTTTGCATACCTTAAGGGATAACTTCCACTGGGAATGCCAGGATTACTCAGATTCCAAGAAAAGGCTCAGGGAATTTCTCTTGTTACCTCAGCACAGGCTTCTGGCTATACCTCCTGTCTTGGACATCCTAGATGATGTTTACTCGGAGGCCTGCCTTAACCCGGACTCTCTACCTCCAGCTCCAGTTAAGCCTGACAGGTACTACAGGGTTCCTGACTCACACCAATTTCTATACAAAAGTCATGCTGCTGACCCAGAAACCATCTCACAGGGCCCCAAGGGAGTTAAGGCCTCCATTGCCAAAAATCCATTGCCTTCCGAGAGAGATTCCAGATCCTTAGAAAGGTGGGGAAAAAGGTATATACCTCAGCTACCTTATCCATGAGGGCCTTAAACTGTCAGTTTCATATGCTAAAATACCAACAGTTTTTGTTATCACAATTGAAGAGTAAAATGTCACAACCTGAACAACCAGACTTGAAGGAGTTGCAGGATTTGATGCATAGTGCAGAACAAGTGGGTAAGCATACCTTACAATGTGGTTTTGATGCTCTAGAGGCCTCATGTAGAGCTGCTGTTACAGGATCAGTCATACGTAGGCATGCCTGGCTCAAGGAACAAGCCTTGCCTGATCACGTCAAAGCTAAATTACTAGACTTCCCTCTTCAAAAGGGTGTACTATTTGGTGCTAATGCTGAGGAGGTATTAAGGAAAATGGAGGAAAAGGCTAAATCAATGCAAACTGTGAAAGAATTTCTACAGGTTCAACCCCCACGTTTTAGTAGAAATTGGCCTTCCAAAAACTGGTCCTTTCCTGCCACAGACAGACACCAAAGAGGCAGATATAGGTGCCCGATGGGCAGAGGACAATCCCAAGGATCGTATAGAGGCAGACAATGGCAAGCTCCTACACAAAGAGGTGGTGAGGACAACTCGCAATCTTTCAGAAAGCAAACCCAATGACTTTCCCCTTTGCATGCCAACCAGGTCTCAAATGGCAGCCCCCTTAGGAGGCAAGCTGGCATTATTTTCAAAAAATTGGCATGTTGTCACAAAGGACAAATGGATCCTGGACATTATAAACAGAGGCTACAAATTCCATTTTCACACCCTTCCAAAAATGAGAGGCATGCCAAACCTGCCACACAATCAAAGGGCAGAGGCACAAAGGCAAATTACAGATCTCATAAACATGAAAGCTATTCAAGAGGTACCTACGCACGAACAAGGTCAAGGTTTTTATTCCAGGCTATTTCTGGTGCCAAGGAAGGGAAAAGATTGGAGACCTATTTTGGATCTATCCATCCTAAACACATTTCTACTCGTACCAAAATTCAAGATGCTCACTCTACAGCAACTTCTTCCCATGCTGGGCAAGGAGTCTTGGCTGGTAACAATGGACCTCAAGGAGGCATACTTGCATGCCCCAATCAGACAAAATTGCAGAAGGTACCTCAGATTTCTTGCAGGTTCAACCCATTATCAATTCTCTGCATTGCCCTTTGGCTCATCTACTGCGCCCAAAGTATTCACGAAATGCCTGGCATCAGTAATTGCCTACTGCAGACTTCAAGGGATACAAATATACCCCTATTTGGACGACTGCCTGATCCAAGCGGACAGCAAGTACATTCTTCTGAAACATCTGGCTTATGTAATAATGTTATTGAACTCTCTGGGATACACAGTCAACAAAAAGAAATCAAGGCTAATACCCTCTCGGAAGATAATTTTCCTGGGTGCCAATTTGGACACAAACACCCAGATGGCCTACCTCACGCCAGAGAAGCAGGGGCAACTACTTCAATACTTCAGAACACTAGCAAATTGCACCAGGCTGACTGCAAGGAAAATCCTGCAGGCTCTGGGATTCATGGCATCTTGCATCTTACTAATCCCATGTGCAAAGCTGCATATGAGGAAACTACAGTGGTACCTGAAAAACATATGGTCTCAACACAGCCACAGTTTGGAAACAATAATACCAGTAATTCCATGTCTGCAAAAGGAATTTCTGTGGTGGGCTAAAGCATGTCAAACAAACACAGGTCTTCCGTTCAGCAAGCCTCAAGCAAATCAAGTCATAACAACAGACGCCTCGGACTACGCCTGGGGGGGGGGGGTGCACATGACAGATCGGTGCATTCAGGCCAAATGGTCCCAAAAAGAAAAACACCTTCACATCAATCAAAAAGAAATGCTAGCAGTAATAAATGCTATTATAGCTTTCAAGGACCTTCTACAACCAGGTCAACTATTGATAAGAATGGACAACACCACAGTTATGTGGTACATAAACAAACAGGGAGGAACACATTCTTACCCCCTATGCAGACTGGCCATGTCACTTTGGAACATGGCCATGGACTTACAAATGGAACTGCAAGCACAGTACTTGCCAGGCAAGGAAAACACGCTGGCAGACAAACTAAGCAGGAATGTGACAGATCCACACGAATGGAAATTGCATCCAAAAATCTTTACAGAAATAATCCAAGAATGGGGAAGGCCAGACATAGATCTCTTTGCCTCCCACAAGAATCATCAATTGACAAAATTCTGCTCAAGGATCTTCCATCCAAAGGCCTGGCGAGTGGACGCTCTTTCTTTCAGTTGGACATGACAGTTTATGCCTTCCCTCCTCTTCCTCTGCTGCACAAAGTTCTATTAAAGACCAAAGCAGACAGACCAAAGATGATTCTCATTGCTCCGGACTGGCCAAGGCAACACTGGTACCCACTCCTGAGGAGCCTGACGCATTCCCCACCATGGACCCTGCCTCTAATGCCTCTTCTTCTGACTCAGCACAGTTTCAAACCTCTTCACAGCCAGCTAAAGACACTCAATCTAGCCGTATGGAAGATTCCTTAGCATCACAACAGGCCCTACTCTCCAAGGAGATGCAGGATTTCATTTTGGAGGCCAGAAGGCCATCAACTAGAAAAGCTTACTCCATAAAAAAATGGAAACGTTTTTGTGTCTGGAATGAGAAAAAGGGCCAGGATCCTGGAAAACTGAATTTACCTCAAATACTACAATATTTGGCTGAGCTGCTAAGCAGTGGACTTTCTTTCTCCTCCATCAAAATCCATGCCTCAGCCATTTCTGCAGAATACAACACTGATCCACCTTTATTCTCTCACCCTCTCTTAAGACAGTTCCTCAGAGGGGCTAAGAATATAAGGCCTCCAAGGAAACAACCAATACCTGCTTGGGATCTTAATTTCATTCTGGAAAAACTGACCTTGCCTCCCTTTGAGCCAGCTGCCTCATCAGATTTGCAATATTTGTCCTGGAAAACAGCTTTCCTTCTGGCTATCCCCTCAGCTCGTAGAGTTTCAGAACTACAGGCTCTCATGGCTGTCCAGCCTTTTATCATCTTCCATCAAAACAGAGTTTCCTTATGAACCAACCCGTCCTTTATGCCTAAAGTGGTATCCAGGGTAGCTTTAAATCAGGCCATACATTTACCTACTTTTTATCCTAATCCTCAAAACAAAGGGGAGAGATTACTACATTCCTTGGACATCCACAGACAACTGCGTTATTATTTGGACAGAACAAAGCCTTTCAGAAAATCAGAACAGCTCTTTGTGGCCTATGCAGTAGGAGCTCAAGGGAAGCCACTTTCCAAACAGACAATTTCAAAATGGATAGCCCACTGAATATGCTTTTGCTATTCCTTTCATGGCAAAACTGTTCCTACAGGCATTAGAACTCATTCCACCAGGGCCACAGCCACCTCTGCAGCCTTCCTCAGAGGAGTTCCTACCAAGGATATTTTGGAAGCAGCCACTTGGAGTTCTGTGCATACCTTCTCCAAGCACTACAACCTACCATTATACTCCAAATTTAGAGCAGGCTTTGCCACTGCAGTCTTGCAGGGCATTTTGGCTCCTCCTAGTTCCACCTAGTGCCTACCACCCCTTTCTTAGCTTTGGGATTCTACCCATCTGTTATGACTGCAGCTGTATGCATGATGAACATAGTACAGTTGTGTACCTACCATAAATGTAGATGTTCGAGTGCTAATACAGCTGCAGTCCAGGTTTCCCTCCCTCCTTCCCCTCTTGGGACAGGCCTATAGGCTAACACACCCTCATACAACCTGATTGGGGTTTTCATTTATGATGTATTTGCTTGCAACTACTATATTTTGATTATATTGCACTGCTTTATCACACAAATGTATGTATTGCCTTCCTTCTGGGGGCACCTGACATCTGGGGCAAGAAAAACTGAAGAAAATGGCGTTGGCTGGTTCCTTTATACCCCTGTCGCACTGACGTCAGGGAAGAAGCGACGACAACCGACGCCGGACCTAGACTTTGGAATTCGGCCGACCGAGGACCCGCCTGACGGCAGGAGAACCCATCTGTTATGACTGCAGCTGTATTAGCACTCGAACATCTACATTTATGGTAGGTACAAAACTGTACTTTCTGTAACTTGGGGAAATTTAGCCAGGTTCTTTATTATTGTATTCAGACTAATCAGAGAGACTCCTTATTTGAGAATTGGTTCTTATTTGGATTAGCTGTGCAAACTCTTGCTATATATGATGTGATTATTGGCTGGGGTAGCAAAAATGCCTTTGGCCTTAAAAATATTCTTCTTCTTTGGTCACTAGAAGAGGCATTCTTCTGAGGAAGCATATGCTACTTTTTTAAATTCATGGAACTGGCAAACTAACTAAAATAAGCTGCATGCTCTTACATTAAACTGTGACCTGGACAATAATCCAGATCTGAAATTTCAATATGTTGTGGCTAAGGCACGACTAAGGAAGTGAGAGACAGGAAACTGATTCTGAGACAAGGTAAGAGGTTGCAGGAAGAGACTGATTCTCTGGAGAATGGATTGCAGAAGATAAGAGGAATTTATTTAGGACGCTACCTTCCTTACTCTCCATCTGTCCATCCACTTCTCAATTATGTCACTTCCTTCAGAAGTGTGACTTCATTTGAAAGTAACTATTGCTTAGGGTTTTGCCCACTAGTCTGTAGTTAGTGTCTGTGTCTCCTGTTTGTTTGTTTGTGTCATAGGTTCATACTAGGCTATCTGCCCTAGGGCATTTACAAGCCTAGCCAGAGTGTGTTTGGCTTTCGCCACCCATTTTAAAATGAATTTTGCTATGCCCTTTTTCGAGGTTAGTATACTGTGTATTTGTCTAACATTGACACAGAAGTGATACCCGGAGTAAATCTACGATCTCCCATCCACTCATCAAGATTCCTCTTGAAGAAAGTCAGTGAGGGACTCTGCCTAACCTGGACTGGGATTTTATTCCAGAGTGAAGGGAGCCTCTGGGTTATGAATCTGTCCCTCCAGCATGTCCTATTTATTTCAGTGCTGAGGTTCAAGTCTCTCGAACGCGTAGCTCAATGGGATTTGGATTTTCTGAGGTGCAGCATGTCCATTAATTCCAGGTTGGACATGGCTTTATACGTCAGGCACAGATCGCCTCTGAGCAGGCGGTATGCCACTGAGTAGAGCTGGAGTTTTTTTAACCGGGCAGCATATGGCATCTGTTTGAGCCCTTTGATCCTCTTGGTGAGGTACTTTTGGGGTCTTTCCAGTTGCTGCAGGTGTCTGGTAAGGTACATCCCAAAAGGGGCATTGTACTCAATTATGGGCCTGATGTGGGATGAGTAAAGAGGCACGATGACCTCCCCAGATCTAGATGTGAATCCCTTCATGATTAGGTGGGCTATATAAAATTCTTTTCTAATCACTTTGGCCACGTGGTTGTCGAATGAGAGATTGCTATCAACTTGGGTCCCCAAGTCCCTAATTACTTCTTCCGTACTTAATGGATTACCATGTATGTGGTAATTTGTGGGCACTTTGTTTTTGCCGAAGGGGATGACTATACACTTTTTGGAGTTTAGCTTGAGGCCATGGCTCTGGCACCAGTTGTCTGTTTCTATGAGGCCCTTTTGTAGGATGCTTGTGTCGGCTGGAGAGTCGATTATGGCACCCAGTTTGCAGTCATCTTTCGGCTTTTCCCAGCTAGGGGTCGCCACAGCGGAACTCCGGCCCGCTAATGATTGGTAGTTGACTTTTACGTGCCGAGTTACCAGCCCTGACGCACAACTTTCAATGAAGGTACACCCATTCATGCATGTCTCCACGCAGAAGATGCTCTAGCTGAGAATCGAACCAGACAGCGTCTTACTGTGAGGCGACAACGCTACCGCAGCACCACTGCGTCTCCTGTGGCAGGCAGTAAAGTCTCTGTACTGATGAGATGTCTTTGTTTCAGAGGTATTATAAATACATCATTTATTATTTTGTGAACCATGCCTCACAATCAACCAATTATACTCTGTGTGGAAGGTTAACAGCTCTGCTTGCTTTCCTTTTCCAACAGCTTTTGTAGATATGACCCCACTAAAAAAACTGTAGGCATGTTCTTCTGTGTAAAATGTTTGAAAACAATGCAAAAACTACCTCGTGTATGTTTTTTTTGAATGTATACCTTTTTAGAACCGTAGCATATTTGAGCTGTTGTCTCATCTATTGCTGCATCCACAAGCAATGACTACAATGTGCAATCCATGCACTGTTTTGTGTCACTGCTTATATATGAAGCATAAAAGCAGACAAGGCTCAGGAGTGCTTTCTGACATTACAGTTACTGCATCAGGAATGAAGACTCACTGTCTGCTTTTCTCATCTTTTAAAAGACTTGTTTTGTGCCTCAAGAGAGAAAGGTTTGGCACCAAAGTTCTCTTTAGAAATTCGTAAGTGTTAAATGTCAATATGTCAGTGACTTTTCACGTTATTTCCTCAGAGGCAGACAGTACTGGAGCACCATTTGAAATACTTCTGCTTATATATATAAATATTTCATTATTGTTTATTCCGAACACTGAGTATGTAGACTCCATGTTGAGCGCAAGCCATCCAAACTGCTGAGTTATGGTCTGATGCATCAGTGACAGCACAGTCTCTGAATATCAAGGATACAGAAGGATTTGATTTATATGCCAAAGACAGTTCAGTCTTTCATATTCCGACAGAACCTGTAAGTTATTTAAGCCATACTCTACAACCAGTTAGATGACATAACATTAAGCAAAGAAACTGAACTCAGTAGCAGCACAGACTTCAATAAAAATCCATAAGAATAAACAATCACAAAATGCTGTACTTTTATGATAAAATAACCCATAGTGAACCTTTGTTGAATCATTTCATATTTTGGAAAAGGAACCAGTTTCCAAGCAGTCGCAATATGTTTCAGGTTTATATATATATATATATATATATATATATATATATATATATATATACATATATATATATATATATATATATATATATATATATATATATATATATATATATATATATATATATATATATATATATATATATATATATATATACATATATATACATACATATATATATATATATATATATATATATATGTTTTTTTTAATGTGAGCCTCCGTTTTGTTACTACATTTTGGTCGACAAACCAGATGATTGACAGGTGTGTAAGATCAACAGTCCTCTGGATTGGGAATATGCCCTTTCCTGGGGATTGTGTGATCTCAGACATGGAATAAATAATTAGTGGGGGGATGCTTGGGTGGCTTGCTCCCCTGCAAAACCATATTTTAAAATGTTCATGCTTTAAGGTTATGCCTGGGAGGATGCACAGAACAGCACTGATGTTATCTCCTTCAACGTTTCCTTAATTCTATGATTTTGGGTAAATCAGTGATTTGGGGTAAATTCTGTGTGTGAGATATTTAAATATATTGCAACCGTTTGCTGCACAGGACTATGCACTTGATACCAGACTTGATTCTGAAACCGAAACCCACTCAGTTAAAAAAGAAAAACCCAGTGCTGGATGGATCCTGCTTAGTTGAAGAAAAAATTGCTGTATCCCCAATTTAGCCATCTATTCTTTAAGTCAGAGGATCCATCATCATCATCTTCTTTTTCTTTTGGCTTTTCCCATTAGGGGTCGCCACAGCGGATCATCTGTTTCCATTTCTTCCTGTCCTCTGCATCTTGCTGTGTCACACGAACCACCTGCATGTCCTCTCTCACCCCATCCATAAACCTTATCTTAGGCATTCCTCTTTTCCTCTTACCTGGCAGCTCCATCCTTAGCATCCTTTTCCCAATATACCCAGCATCCCTCCTCAGCACATGTCCAAAACAATGCAATCTCGCTTCGCTGGCTTTGTCTCCAAACCGTCCAACCTGAGCTGACCCTCTAATATATACTCATTCCTAATCCTGTCCATCTTCTTCACAGCCAGTGCAAATATTAACATCTTTAACTCTGACATGTCCAGCTCTGACTCCTGTCTTTTTGTCAGTGCTACTGTCTCCAACCCATATAACATAGCTGGTATCACTACCCTCTTGTAGGCCTTCCTTTCAGTATGACTCGTACCTGTCTGTCACAAATCACTCCTGACACACTTCTCCACCCATTCCACCCTGCCTGTAGTCTCTTCTTCACCCCTCTTCCACACTCACCATTACTCTGAACTGTTGACCCCAAGTATTTAAACTCATCCACCTTCGCTAGCTCTACTCCCTGCATCCTCACTATTCCTCTATCCTCCCTCTCATTCACACACACATATTCTGTCTTAGTGCTGCTGACCTTCATTCCTCTCCTCTCCTCTCTAGAGCACATTCTCACCTCTCCAGTGTCTCCTCAACCTGGTCCCTACTCTCATTACAGATTACAGTATCATCTGCAAACATCATAGTTCACGGGGCCTCCTGTCTGATCTTGTCTGTCAACCTGTCCATCACCATTGCAAATAAGAAAGGGCTCAGAGCTGATCCTTGATTTAATCCCTCCTCCACCTTAAAAGCATCAGTCACTCCCACAGCAGACCACACTGCTGTCACACTACTCTTGTACATGTCCTATACTACTCTTACATTCTTCTCTGCCACTCCAGACTTCCTCATACAGTACTACAAGTCCTCTGTAGTCACCCTGTCATATGCTTTCTCTAACTCCACAAAGACACAATGCAACTCCTTCTGATCTTCTCTGTATTTCTCCATCAGCGCACTCAGAGCAAACATCACATCTGTAGTGTTCTTTCCCAGCATGAAACCATAATGCTGATCACTAATCATCACCTCCCTTCTTAACTTAGCTTCCACTACTCTTTACCATAACTTCATGCTGTGACTGATCAAATTTTATCCCTCTGTAGTTACTACAGCTCAGCACATCACCCTTATTCTTAAAAATCTGTACCAAAACACTTTTTCTCCACTCCTCAGGCATCCTCTCACTTTCCAGGATTTCATTAAACAATCTGGTTAAAAACTGCACTGCTGTTTCTCCTAAGCACCTCCATGCTTCCACTGGTATGTCATCTGGACCAACAGCCTTTCCATTCTTCATCCTCTTCATAGCTGTCCTTACTTCCTCCTTGCTAATCAGTTGCACTTCCTGATTCACTATCACCACATCAACCAACCTTCTCTATCTCTCATTCTCTTCATTCATCAGCCCCTCAAAGTACTCTCTCCATCTGCTCAACACACTGTTCTCTTTTCCCTCACTATCCTTTATCACCCTTACCTGCTGCACATCTTTCCCAGCTCCGGTCCCTCTGTCTAGCCAATCGGTACAGGTCCTTTTCTTCCTCCTTAGTGTCCAATCTCTTGTACAACTCTCCATATGCCTTATCCTTAGCCACCTCACTCTTTGCCATGTACCTCATCTCCTTATACTCCTGTCTACTTTCTTCATCTGTCTGACAATCCCACTTCTTCTTCGCCAGCCTCTTCCTCTGTATACTTTCCTGTACTTCATTTCACCACCAGGTCTCCTTGTCCTCCTTCCTCTGTGCATATGTCACATCAAGCACCTTTCTAGCTGTCTCCCTTACCAGATCTGCTGTAGTTACCCAGCTGTTTGGTAACCCTTCACTGCCATTCAGTGCCTGTCACGATTCTTCCATGAACTCCACCTCAATTTCTCCCTTTTTCAACTTCCACCATTTGATCTTTGGCACTGCTCTCACCATTCTATGTTGCCTAACTACACTTTCCCCTACACTTTACCATCTCCAATCTCCTTCTTAAAATTGAAATGTTTATGCTGGGGATGTATAAAGTATTAGCTGGCATAATAAGCAGAAAAAAAGCTGAATCTGTTTGCCATATATTGATATGCAAGTAAGAAAGAACCCATCCTCACTGAAAGAAATAAGTATCCCGCTTTCAACCCCATGTTTAGTGCAAGCCCCCCAAAGCCCCTGAGTTATATATCCTAGTTTCATAGTCATGTAATAGTGGGGAAAAGTGACACTTCCCAAAACATTGCACAGTGGTCTCATGCATCAGTGATAGCACAGTATCTGAATATTAAAGGTGTGGAAGGATTCAGTCTGTATGCAAAAGACAGTTCAGCCTTTTGTGTTCCTGCAGTTAGAACCTGATCAGTTGGTCGTTTGTTACATGTGGGGAAGCCATAATGAGTGACTGACACCAGAATAACTAACTGGTCAGTAAACAAAATTAGCTGTATGAGCAAGCCATTCCTCTTCAAACAGGCCTCCAGTTTATGCAGGCTCTGGCACAGGCTGGATCATTTGATGGAGGGTGTCTCCCAATTCACAAGATGTCTGTTTTCTTGTGGTATACCTTCACTGCATTTTGTAGAGTTTCCTTTAACCCACTCTTAGTGTTGTGCCCTAACATTTGTAATAGTATGCAATTTTATTAATGAGTGGAGATGCAGGTTCCTGTGTACACTGACATTACTTGTATAGTTTTACTTTATTGCATCAGTGTTGGTGAGAAAGCTGCTGTTATTTCATAGTTTGCATATTTGAAGCTAAGGGTTTTCTAGTCACATCATTAGGGGTAGCTCTGCAAATTATATAGCAGGTGTAAACAGTAAGCTTCTCCATCCACAAAGAAAGCTAGGGATGCCAGCTGAAGTATGTACTTACATCTACTTAACCTTGCAGTAAAACATAGTAAAAACTTGCTGAAGCAGCTTCAGAAGTGACACCTTAGCACAATGGAGCTTGCAAATGTTCTGTGCAAGGGACCATTGGGTAATGGGAAGTGCATGTCCGTGTGGTCTCTTCCTTGTTGATGTGATCTGCAGGACCATTTCTGTCTTTTTGAGATGCCTCTTAGAACAATTTGTTCTTCTTTTATGTTGAGTTTTTATAGCCTTTTACAAAGATGTTTAACAACATTTTCAAGATCACTTTGTGGATGAGCAGAGGTGGCAGAGTCATCAACCATCTGGATTTAATGATGGATTCCTTGGAAACAGTTGTATCTGAATTGAGACATGCTAGATTGAAAAAGCTGTCCATTCATTCTGTGTACACTGGCACATTTAGTAGGAGGATGGTGCTTGGTCAGTATGAGGACTAGGCCCAGGAAGATGAAGCATAATGCAGGAGTGATGGTGCACCCTTGTTTAGCCAAGTTTGGAAGATGGATGAATTTGACTTTGAAATATAGAGATTGTTAGTAGCATCTGGTCATGCAGAATCCTCTCATCTGTGATGAATTTTATAATGAAGCCATGTGTGACCATTATATAAAGTAGAGTTAATGACTAAGTGATAGTACTTTGCCATGTCAGTGAAAGAAATGCAAAGATTCTGATGTCCTGATGTTGCTCCTGATTGTCTTCTTGGATTTGCCAGGCAGTGAAGATTATACTGGTTTTCCTGTATGATGAATTAATTCGTAGTAAAAGTATGGTAAGACTTCTTTGATGACTCAAATAAGGTAGATGATGTCCTTCAAGGATGCATCTGCAGTCCTTACAAATGGGTTGTCCTGTCGTCAGGCAGCCCTTCGGTCGGCCGGATTCCAAAGTCTGGGTCTGGCCTCGGCTGGTGTCGCACTTCACCCGACGTCACAGCTGCAGTTATTCGGGTATAAAGGCATCAGCCGACGCCATTTTCCTCAGTCTTTCTTGCGCGTGGCCAAGCAGAAGCTGTTCGCAAGTGCCGGTCGGTCAGAACCAGAGATTACTACTACCGAATTCTTCTACTACCGAAGACTTCTAAAAAGCTAAGTACCCCGTTGGGGACTCTTTCTTGCTTCAGCCGATGTCAGAAAAAGTGAATAACTGTTTAACTTGTGGGAAACAAATACCTCATAAAGATTTCCACTCTTACTGCTTACCTTGTTTAGGCCCAGACCACGACGTAGCAGCTTGTCTAGCCTGTGCTTCTTTTAACCGACGGACGCTTAGACGTCGGTCGGAATTTGCTGAGGAATTTTTCGGCTCCGATTTTGCGTACATTATGCCGTCGGATCCTCCGACTACGCAAATATCAAAAAAGCGCAAGGAAAAGGACCGACACTCGCGGTCTGCGGTTTCGGCCGAAACCGCGGTTAGGCCAACCGCTAGTGTCTCGGTTTCGGCTGAAACCGAGCAAGCAGTTCTTCCTTCAGCCGAAAACTTACCTCCTACCGAGGCCTCTTCCAACCTCGTGGAATCGGCTTCTGATTTACCTTCTGCTCTGGAAGTTTCTCAGGAATTATCTGACACTATCCCCTTGGATATCTCCACCCCTGCACGTGGAGCTGCTAGGCCACCTGCATCCATGTCCACTAAGGCTTTTGCCAGGGCTAAAGCAGCTAAAAACTACTAAATGTGTGCCTGCTAAGACCCCCTCTCACAGGCCTACCTCTAGTTCACAAATGCTTAGTCTAGCAGAGGATCTCATTTCTTTAATCCGGGGATCCCAATCTTACACAGACAGGGCCTCTCACCCACCTCCAGAGAAGAGGCCTAGAGCAGAGCCCCCTGAACCAGTTTCTACAGATGATTCCTCTGATGATTCAGATAATACTAACCCTCCAGAGGCTTCTTTCTCCCCTTATGAAGGCTCTGATGCTGAAGAGTCCATCCCTTCTGCCTCTCCGCCTGAGGAATTTTCCTTTGGGGAAACCTTACATGCTATGAGGGAACAATTTCAGTGGCAGGGCCAGGATTTCTCAGACTCTAGAAAGAGGCTTAGAACCTTTCTGCATTTACCACAACATAGGCCTTTAGCCATTCCTCCAGTTCTCTCTGTTGTAGATGATGCATTTAATGATGCTTGTACTGCTCCTGATTCACTTCCACCGGCCCCTGCTAAGCCCGATAGGTACTACAGGGTTCCAGATACTCATCACCATTTGTATAAGGCTCCTTTTGCAGATCCCGAGACTATCTCCCAGGGTCCTAAGGCTGTAGCAGCTACTTCTGCCAAAAACTCCGCCTACTCTGAAAGGGAATCCAGGTCCTTAGAGAGATGGGGTAAAAGAGTTTACACTTCTGCAACTCTTTCAGCTAGAGCATTGAACTGTCAATTCCACATGATCCAGTATCAAGAATTTACGCTAGACCAGTTAACCAAAAAGTTGTCCTCTGATGAACCATTAGACAAAAAATCTGTTCAGGAAATGGTACATAACATTCAGCAGGTCAGTAGCCATTTCTTAAAATGCGGCTATGATGCACTGGAAGCTTCCTTCAGATCAGCCATGACTGGCACAGTTATCAGAAGGCATGCATGGTTAAAGGAGCAGGCCTTACCAGACCATGTGAAATCCAAATTACTAGATGCTCCCATGGACAAGATCAATTTGTTTGGCTCTCCTGCACAACAGGTGCTGAAGAAGATGGAAGAGAAGGCAAAATCTGTCCAGACAGTGAAAGATTTCTTACAGGTCCAACCTCCAAGATTTAGCAGGAATTGGCCCTCCAAGAATTGGTCCTTTCCAGACTCCTCCAGAGCCCAGAGAGGCAGGAATAGGCATTCAAGAGGCCGAAGTCAATCCAGGGGTGCCTACAGGGGACGCCAGTGGCAAGGTAACAACCAGCGAGGTGCAGCCACGGACACAGCCACCACCACTACTACAGGACAATCACAGTGACTTGGCTCTAGCACCGCCTACCAGGGAACAACTAAAAGCACCCTTGGGCGGGAAGCTAGCTTTATTTTCAGTAAACTGGCATTACATCACAAGAGACAAGTGGATTTTGCAGACAATAGACCAAGGTTACAGGTTTCACTTCCATACTCTACCAGGGAAGAGAGGAATGCCAAACCTACCTCCAAATCAAAAGGCAGAAGCTCTAAAACAAATATCTCAATTATTAAAAATGAGAGCTGTGGAAAAGGTACCATTTATGGAGCAAGGACAGGGATTTTACTCCAGACTCTTCCTGGTACCAAGAAAAGAAAGCAAATGGAGACCTATTCTCGACCTGTCCGCTTTAAACACATTCATCATTGTTCCAAAATTCAAAATGCTGACCCTACAGCAGCTTCTTCCCATGCTGGGCAAGGAGTCTTGGCTGGTAACTCTAGATCTCAAGGAGGCATACCTGCACGTCCCCATACGACCAAATTGCAGAAGATACCTCAGATTTCTTGCAGGATCAGAGCATTATCAATTCACGGCATTGCCCTTTGGCTTATCTACTG
This sequence comes from Protopterus annectens, assembly GCF_019279795.1. Classification (NCBI taxonomy): domain Eukaryota; kingdom Metazoa; phylum Chordata; order Ceratodontiformes; family Protopteridae; genus Protopterus; species Protopterus annectens. Next base: position 1,195,561,006 of record NC_056741.1, read on the forward strand.
CGCCCAGAGTGTTCACGAAATGCCTGGCATCAGTAATTGCTCATTGCAGGCTCCAGAGAATCCAAATTTACCCTTACCTGGACGACTGCCTGATACAAGCGGACAACAAAATCAAGTTAGCAGAAGACTTGAAAAGGGTCATTTACCTACTACAAGCCCTGGGATACACAGTCAATATAAACAAGTCAAGGCTGATACCATCCCAAAGGATAACCTTCTTGGGTGCAGAGCTGGACACATCGAAGCAAATGGCTTTCCTAACAGTAGAAAAACAGGAGCAACTCCCTCTATACTACTTGGCATTAACAAAGCAGAACCATCTAACAGCAAGAAAAGTCCTGCAAGCCTTGGGTTTCATGGCATCCTGCATAATATTGGTTCCACATGCCAGACTGCATATGAGAAAGTTACAGTGGTACCTAAGGAATTTATGGTCTCAGCACAAGAACAGCCTAGAAACCCAAATTCCAGTAATTCCATGCCTGAAGCAAGAATTCCAATGGTGGGCTCAGGCCTGTCAATCAAACAAAGGATTGCCCTTCCACAACACTCAACCAAGCCAAACCATTACCACGGACGCCTCAGACCTCGGTTGGGGGGCCCACATGCTGGACAAGTGCATACAAGGCTTATGGACTCAAGACCAGCTGCACCTACACATAAATCAAAAGGAAATGCTGGCAGTAAAACTGGCAATTCAGACATTCAGACCATTTCTTCAACAAGGTCAACTGTTGATAAGGACAGACAACACCACAGTTATGTGGTACATCAACAAACAGGGAGGCACACATTCGTACCCTCTATGCTGGATGGCAATGGATCTCTGGAATGTGGCCCTGAGTTACAACGTTCAGTTACAAGCAATTTTTGTACCAGGAAAAGAAAACATTCTAGCAGACATACTAAGCAGGACTTCCACGGATGCCCAAGAATGGATGCTGCATCCGGACATCTTCAAAACCATTACAAGAAAATGGGGACTCCCTCAAATAGACTTATTTGCATCCCCACTCAATCACCAACTAAAGAAATTCTGCACAAGGATGTACCACCCACTTGCTTGGAAGGTGGACTCCCTATCTTTCAGTTGGAAAAACCTGACAGCATATGCATTCCCACCACTTCCTTTGATGCACAAGGTGCTATTGAAGATCAAAGAGGACCGTCCAAGGATCATCCTGATAGCTCCAGACTGGCCAAGACAACATTGGTACCCATTACTGAGGAGCATGTCTCGGGAACAAATATGGCACCTACCCCTTGTTCCCTTGCTGTTAACACAGAACAACTACAACACCCTGCATCCAAACCTGAAAACACTGCAGCTAACTGCCTGGAACATTGCATAAGAACAAATAACCCAAATTTATCCCAAAGGGTAAAAGACATTATCTTGGAGTCTCGCAGACCCTCAACAAGGAAAAATTATTCAGCAAAATGGAAAAGATATTCCATTTGGAGTACTGAAAAAGGAGAGAATGTGTCATTGGTAAACATAGCCAACATCCTGGAATACTTGGCAGAGCTCTTCCACAAAGGTCTGTCCTATTCTTCCATTAAGATTCATGCATCAACTATTTCAGCAGAATACGACTTGGATCCTCCAGTCTTCTCACATCCTCTGCTCAGACAGTTTCTGAGAGGAATTAAAAATGTAAAACCTCCTAGGAAGCCACCATTGCCAGCATGGGACTTGAACTTTGTACTAGAAAAATTGACACTCCCTCCATTTGAACCAGCAGCAACAGCAGATTTACAATTCTTATCATAGAAAACTGCTTTCCTACTGGCAATCACTTCAGCAAGAAGGGTATCTGAGCTACAGGCATTAATGGCAGTACAGCCCTTCCTGATCTTCCATCAAGATAGAGTGTCCATGAGAACAAATCCTACTTTTATGCCTAAGGTGGTCTCCAAAGTATCTTTGAATCAGGCTATCCACCTACCTACATTCTTCCCCAACCCACAGAACAGGGAGAAAGACTGCTGCATACCTTGGATGTGCATAGACAATTACGCTACTACCTGGACAGGACCAAGAGCAATAGAAAAACTGACCAGCTACTGGTAGCATATGCAACAGGAATGGAAGGAAAAGCAATTTCAAAACAGACAATCTCTAAGTGGATGGGAAATTGCATTAGATTTTGTTACTCCTACCATGGGAAGAAAACTCCAGAAAACATCAGGCCTCACTCTACAAGGGCTACAGCCACTACCACAGCTTTTCTATGAGGAGTGGCTACCAAAGACATTTTAGAGGCTGCTACTTGGAGCTCCGTGCATACATTTGCCAAGCATTATAATTTACCTTTATACTCTAGATCCCAAGCAGGTTTTGCCACTGCTGTTTTGCAAGGGATCCTAACTACACCATAATTTCATTTCTCCTCCTCCCCCAGTTTGGCTATGGTATTCTACCCATTTGTAAGGACTGCAGATGCATCCTTGAAGGACATGGTACAGTTTTGTACCTACCATAAATGTAGATGTCCGATAGGAATGCATCTGCAGTCAGGATTACCCACCCTCCTTCCCCTCTGTGGTACTCCTAGGGTATTTGCCCATCTTGTAGCTAGCTGGGGGAATCTATTATGGTGTATTTGTTTGTATATACATGTACATACATGCTTATTTTTGAACTTGATCTCTACTATTTGGAATCATTTGCATTTATCCAAATTTAGCCTTCCTAGAGGGCACCTGGCATCTGGGGCAAGAAACACTGAGGAAAATGGCGTCGGCTGATGCCTTTATACCCGAATAACTGCAGCTGTGACGTCGGGTGAAGTGCGACACCAGCCGAGGCCAGACCCAGACTTTGGAATCCGGCCGACCGAAGGGCTGCCTGACGACAGGACAACCCATTTGTAAGGACTGCAGATGCATTCCTATCGGACATCTACATTTATGGTAGGTACAAAACTGTACTTTCTTCATGTTTCACTGTTGCAGTCATTACATTTGGGTTATCTGCTTGAAGGTAGCCCTCAGTCGGCCTGATTAACAAAGTCCTGAGTCCTGCGTCGGTTGCTGTCCCTTCTTCCATGACGTTAGGGGTATAAAACATGCAGCCGACGCCATTACATCAGTCTTTCTTGCCGTGCGGTGCCAGAAGCAGTTCGCAAGTGCCGGTCCGCCGACTCCTGAAATTTTCATTTTCGAGTTTCAGAACCGAAGTCTTCAATTAAAGCTAAGTACCCCATTGGGGAAACATTTTCTTGCTCCTTACCGATGTCAGTAAAAGTTAATAATTGCATTAATTGTGGAAAGCAAATACCTCATAAAGATTTTCATTCGTACTGTATTTCTTGCCTAGGCCCTGACCACAACGTACCCTGCTGTCGGTTTTGTGCTTTATTTAATCAGCACGCTATCCGTCGTTGGTATATTTTCGCCTCTAAATATTTCGGTTCTCGGTTTAATTATCCAGAAATGTTGTCGGTTAGCCATCCGACTACTGGGATTCCAAAATATGCAAAGATAAAGACAGACAGGCCGCCTAGGTCCAAAACGGCCAGCGACACTTCTCCTAAGCCAGTCACTAGTTCGCCGGTACTCAGTGAGGTGCTTTCGCAGCCCCTGATACCCACTACTTCTGATTCGCAGGCCTCTACTGAGACTCATTTATGCTTCAACTATGGAACCCATGGATGTCTCTACCTTGGATGTTTCTGGAGCCGCTGTGCAGGCACCGGCTTCTGAGGGTATGTTCAGGCCTACGGACTTGCATATTAAACTGATGCCTCCTTCTTTACTTAGGCCTAAATCTCAATCCATGCCTAAATAAACAATGCCCAGGCCACATGCTCAGACCTCTATGCCTAAAAAACAAAAGATCTAATAACTCTAATCAGGGGAAGCCAACCCCCCCCCCTTCTAAGAGGCATAGGACTGAAGTTGATTATGAATCTTCTGCTCAGGATTCTGTTTTTTATGATTCTTCTGATGATCTGGATTTGCCCTTATCTACTTATGAAGATTCTGATGCAGAGGACTCCATTCCCTCTGCTTCCCCTCCTGAGGATTTTTCTTTTGGGGAAACCTTGCATACTCTAAGGGATTTCCACTGGGAAAGCCAGGAATTTTCTGATTCAAAAAAGAGGGATTTCCTTCTCCTACCTCAGCATAGGCATGTAGCTGTTCATCCTGTGCTACACATTGTTGATGCTTTCTCGGAATCTAGTTTGGCCCCTGATTCCCTTCCTCCTGCTCCCAGAAAACCTGACAGATACTACAGGGTCCCTGAGTCCCACAAGTTCATTTTTAAAAATCCTATTGCAGATCCAGAGACTATTTCACATGGGCCCAAGGGCATTAAGGCTTCTACTGCTAAAATTCCTACCCCTTCTGATAGATACTTCAGGGCGCTGGATAGATGGGGTAAGAAGGTTTACATTTCTGCAGCCTTGGCCATTAGGGCTTTAAACTGCCCGTTTCATATGTTAAAGTATCAGCAACATGTTATTGGACTGCTTAAACAGAACATGATGTTGATTCCTGACCGTGTGGAAAATAAAGAATTACAGGATTTAATGCATTCTGCTGAACAAGTTGGAAAACATACTTTGCAATGTGGTTTTGATTCATTAGAGGCCTCTTGCAGGGCTGCTGATGTTCTTCGTGTTTCACTGTTGCAGTCATTACATTTTGGTTATCCTGCTGGCAGGTTGCCCTCAGTCGGCCTGAATTCCAAGGTTTTGGGTCCTGTGTCGGTTGCTGTCGCCTCTTCCCTGACGTCAGGTCGTCAGGGGCATAAAAGATGCAGCCAACACCATCTTCTTCATTCTTTCTTGCCGCGCGGTGCCCGAAGCAGAAGCAGTTCGCAAGTGCCGGTCGGCTGACTCCTGAGATTTTCGTGTTCGAGTTTCAGATCCGAAGTCTTCATTAAAAAGCTAAGTACCCCGTTGGGGAAACTTTTTTTTCTTGCTCCAGACCGATGTCAGAAAAAGTTAATAATTGTATTTCTTGTGGGAAGCAAATACCTCATAAGGACTTTCACTCTTACTGTATTCCTTGCCTAGGCCCTGACCACGACTTTTCTAGTTGTCGGTTTTGTGCTAGATTTAACCAACGCACTATAAAGTGTCGGTACGAATGTTCATCGTGTTTCACTGTTGCAGTCAATACACTTGGGTTATCCTGCTGGCAGACTACCCGCAGTCGGCACGAATTCCAAAGTCTTGGTCTGGCGTCGGTTGCTGTCACCTCTTCCTTGACGTCAATGCACCAGAGGGTATAAAAGATGCAGCCAACACCATTTTCTTCAGTCTTTCTTGCCGCGCGGTGCCCGAAGCAAAAGCAGTTCGCAAGTGCCGGTCGTCCAACTCCTGAGATTTTCAAAATCGATTTTCAGATCCAAAGTCTTCATTAAAGCTAAGTACCCCGTTGGAAAAACTTTTTTCTTGCTCCAGACCGATGTCAGAAAAAGTTAACAATTGTATTTCTTGTGGGAAGCAAATACCTCATAAGGATTTTTGTTCTTACTGTATTCCTTGCCTAGGCCCTGACCACGACGTTGCTAGCTGTCGGTTTTGTGCTAGATTTAACCAACGCACTATTAAGCGTCGGTACGATTTTGCCTTTCATTACTTTGGCCGAAGATTTAATTATATAATGCCGTCAGAACAGCCGATGACCAGAGTTTATAAAAAGTGCAAGGAAAAGGAAAAGGACAGGCATCCGAGGTCCAAAACCGACAACGAGGCTTCCGCTAGGCCAGTCGCTGGTTCGGCGGTTCTCAGTGAGGCGCTTTCGTAGCTCCTGACGCCTGCTATCTCAGAGCCACAGGCCGCTGCCGACTCCCGCATGGAGCCAATTAGGCCTCTGGATACTCAAGGTATTGGACATTCGGAAACTATTCCCTCAGATGGGTCCGGAGTTTTCAGATCTACTCAGTTATATGCAAAGCCAACCTCATCTTCAAAGGCAAAGACTAAAACAGCTCTAAAGACAAAGAAACAAGTACAGCATTCTCCTGGACAGACTTCCATGCCTGAAAAACAGATGCTTAAAATGGCTGAAGACCTAATTACATTGATCAGGGGTTTCCATCCCCCTCCTGATAAGAGGCCTAGGCAAGAGACAGAATATGAATCTTCAGATCAGGTTTCCATTTCCTCTGACTCCTCTTCTGAACAGGGATACTCTCTTCCTCCCTATGAGGATTCTGATGTTGAAGAGTCTATTCCTTCAGCCTCTCCTCCTGGGGATTATTCTTTTGGGGAAACCCTGCATACCATGAGGGAGCAATGTCACTGGGAGAGCCAAGATTACTCAGAATCTAAGAAAAGGCTCAGAGACTTTCTTTTACTTCCTCAGCATAGACCTCTTGCTATTTTACCTGTTCTAGACATTGTAGATGATGTATTTTCAGAGTCCGGCCTGTCTCCTGACTCTACCCCCTGCACCGGTTAAGCCAGACAGATACTACAGGGTTCCAGATTCTCATAAATTTCTATATAAAAACCCTGCTGCTAACCCAGAAACTATTTTTCATTGTCCCAAAGGGGTCAAGGCTTCCACTGCAAAAAACCCCCTGTCCCCTCTCATAGGGATTCAAGGGCACTGGACAGATGGGGGAAAAAAGTTTACACTTCTGCTACCTTGGCTGTAAGGGCTTTAAATTGTCAGTTTCATATGCTTACATATCAGCAATATTTAATGTCACTGCTAAAACAGAAAATGTTGACAAATTCTGAATGTCCAGAAAACAAGGAAATGCAGAATTTATTGCATGCAGCTGAACAAGTGGGAAAGCATACTCTGCAATGTGGTTTTGATTCACTGGAGGCCTCTAGCAGGGCCGCTGTTACGGGTTCTGTCATTAGAAGGCATGCTTGGTTAAAGGAACAGAATCTGCCTGATCGTGTTAAAGCAAAATTACTGGATGCTCCTTTACAGCATGATACTTTGTTTGGTGTTAAGGCAGAAGAGGTGTTGAAGAAAATGGAGGATAAAGCGAAATCTATGCAGACAGATAAGGATTTCTTACAGGTACAGCCACCCAGATTTAGCAGGAACTGGCCTTCAAAGAATTGGTCCTTTCCAGTGTCAGACAGGCCACAAAGAGGCAGATACAGATGCCCTAGAGGCACATCCCAGCCCCAAGGCTCATACAGGCCTAAACAATGGGGTGCCTCTACCTTCAAAAGCGGAGAAGACAAATCACAGCCATATAGGAAACAATCCCAATGACTTTCCTCTGCCAATACCAAGCACTTATCTTTTGGCAGCCCCCTTAGGTGGAAAACTAGCACTTTTTTCACAAAATTGGCGCATGATCACCCAGGACAAATGGGTTTTGAATATAGTGTCCCAGGGCTACAGGTTCCAGTTTCACACCCTGCCAAAGGCAAAAGGTATGCCAGACCTGCCACACAATCAATGGGCAGAGGCACAAAAGCAAGTTTCTTCCCTCATGGACATGAGGGCCATTCAGGGAGTACCACAGCAAGAGCAGGGACAAGGATTTTACTCGACTTTTCCTGGTGCTCAGAAAGGACGAAGCCTGGTGACCGATACTGGACCTGTCTATTCTAAACACTTTTCTGGATGTTCCAAAATTCAAAATGTTGACTCTGCAGCAGCTTCTGCCCATGCAGGGCAAGAAGGCTTGGCTTGTAACTTTGGACCTAAAAGAGACATACTTGCATGTCCCAATCAGACAATCTTGCAGAAGATACCTCAGATTCATAGCTGGCTCAGTGCACTACCAATTCTCTGCACTGCCCTTTGGCTTATCTACTGCGCCCAGGGTCTTCACAAAATGCCTGGCACCAGTAATTGCTTTTGCCGACAAAGGGGAATTCAAATATATCCTTACTTGAATGACTGCCTTATTCAAGCAGGGAACAAGGACATTCTACTGAACGATCTGGCGTTTGTAAAAAGGTTACTAATTTGCCTAGGGTACACGGTAAATGAAAATAAATCAAATCAAGTACCCTTTCAAGAGAGAGTATTCCTGGGTGCGAGCTTAAATACAACTGCCCAGATGGCTTATCTCATGCCAGACAAACAAAGACAACTGACTTTTTACTTTGAAAGGTTGTCAACAAAAACCCAGTTATCTGCAAGAAAAATTCTGCAGGCTTTGGGCTTCATAGCATCCTGCATTCTACTAATTCCATATGCGGAAACTACAATGGTATCTGAAAAATGTGTGGACTGAACATTTCCACAGCCTGGAAACATTAATTACCCTCATTCCCAGCCTGCAGCAGGAGTTTCGATGGTGGGCACAGGCCTGTCACCACAAGGGACAGCCATTCACTCTACCAACAGCCAGGCAGACACTAACAACAGATGCTTCAGATTATGCCTGGGGGGCTCATATGACAGGAAAATGTATTCAGGGCACATGGGCCGCAAGCCAAATGGATGTACATATCAATCAAAAAGAGATGCTAGCTGTTCAGAATGCCCTGACAGCCTTCAAGGACCTACTTCATCCAGGACAACTGCTGATAAAGACGGACAATACTACAGTCATGTGGTACATTAACAAGCAGGGAGGCACACATTCCTACCCCCTCTGCAGACAAGCCATGACTTTGTGGAACACAGCATTGACTTATCAAGTACACCTGCAAGCACAATTCCTGCCAGGAAAGGCAAATACTCCGGCAGACGAACTAAGCAGAAACCTCATGGATCCTCACGAGTGGAAACTAGATCCACATATCTTCAGCATGATAACAAGGAAATGGGGATGCCCAGACATAGATCTATTTGCCTCCCCTCGCAACTGCCAAGTACAGAAATGCTGCACAAGGACTTATCACCAGCAAGAATGGAAAGTGGATGCTCTATCATTCAGCTGGAAAACCCTCACAGTATATACCTTTCCTCCACTGCCTCTCCTTCCCAAGATACTCCTAAAGGTCAGACAAGAGAAACCAAAAATGGTACTGATTGCACCAGACTGGCCACGCCAGCACTGGTACCCAATCCTAAAGAGCTTGTCTCAGGGACCAGCCTGGACATTACCTCAAATTCCTCATTTACTGACCCATCAAAGCAATCAAATCCTGCACAGCCAACTCAGAACCCTAAATCTGGCTGCATGGCGGTTAATGTAACCATTCAGAACACACCTCTCTCCAAAGCAGTTATGGATGTTATTTTGGATGCCAGGAGGCCCAGCACCAGAAAATCTTTTGCAGAAAAATGGAAGAGATTTTGTGCTTGGAACCAGGCACAAGGAATTGACACGCTTGTACAAAATATTCCTCAGATTTTACAATACCTAACTGAGATGCTGGACAAAGGCCTATCCTTCTCATCAATTAAGATCCATGCCTCTGCCATTTCAGCTCATTACAATACGGACCCACCTATTTTTTCACATCCACTGCTAAGGTAGTACGTCAGAGGGGCCAAAAACATAAGACCTCCAAGGAGAGTGCCAGTACCTGCATGGGACCTCAATTTTCTCTTGGAAAAACTCACACTGCCTCCTTTTGAGCCAGCCAATACAGCTGATATTAAATTCTTATCATGAAAAACAGCTCTGTTCCTAGCAATAACTTCAGCAAGAAGAGTCTCAGAGTTACAGGCACTAATGGCTGTGGAACCTTTTATAATTTTCCATCCGGACAGGGTTTCTCTGAGGACAAACCCAACATTTATGCCTAAGGTAGTGTCCAGTGTGGCTCTTAGCCAAACCATTCATTTGCCTACCTTTTATCCAAACCAACAGAATAAGGGGGAGAGACTTATGCATTCTTTGGACATTCACAGACAGTTACGCTTCTACTTGGACAAAACCAAAGCTTTCAGAAAGACTGAACAACTCATAGTGGTATATGCTGCATAATCGCAGGAAAAAGCTATCTCAAAGCAGACTATTTCAAAATGGATAGGCCACTGCATTTGTTTCTGCTATTCACAACATGGCAAATCAGTGCCTAAGGGCATTAGACCACATTCGACCAGGGCAGCAGCCACTTCAGCAGCCTTCCTTAGAGGAGTACCAACCAAGGACATTTTGGAGGATGCGACTTGGAGTTCAGTGCACAGTTTTACAAAGCACTACCACTTACCTCTTTACTCTAAATCCAGAGCAGGCTTCGCCACTGCAGTTCTGCAGGGCCTCATAGCCACTCCTAATTCTATTTAGGTTCAGCCACCCATCCTCAGCTTTGGGATTCAACCCAAGTGTAATGACTGCAACAGTGAAACATGATGAACATAGTGCAGTTGTGTACCTACCATAAATGTAGATGTTCGAGTGTATTCACTGTTGCAATCCAGGTTACCCTCCCACCATCCCCCTTACATTGCTGGGACTTATGTGTACTTCTCTATTCTATACAACTTATGTGGTGTATTTGCTTGTAGATGAAGGTAATGTTTATGTTAGTGCATGCATTTTTATTTGCAAAATTTTTAGCCTACCCTTTTGGGGGCACCTGACATCTGGGGCAAGAAAAACTGAAGAAATTGGCGTTGGCTGCATCTTTTATACCCCTGACACACTGATGTCAGGGAAAAGGCGACAGCAACTGACGCCAGACCAAGACTTTGGAATTCGGGTCAACTGTGGGTAGCCTGCCAGCAGGATAACCCAAGTGTAATGACTGCAACAGTGAATACACTCGAACATCTACATTTATGGTAAGTACACAACTTTACTTTTTGCATTAAGCTATTTTGGGTGAAGGTTTAATTATACAATGTCGTCGGATAGCCATCTGACTACTGGAGTTCACAAAAAATGGAAAGAAAAGGACAGGCAACCGAGGTCCAAAACCAATGACGAAGCTTCTCCTAAACAAGTCGCCAGTTCTCAGTGAGGCGCTTTCGCAGCCCCTGACACCCACTACTTTAGAGTCACAGGCCGCTATTGACTCCCACGTGGAGTCGGCCAGGCCACTGGAAACCTCAGGGTATTGGAGCCTCGGAGGTTATTCCCTCAGATGGGTCCGGAGCTGCTGAGCAGGCATCGGCTTCTGAAGGTGTATTCAGACTTAAACAATTATATATTAAACCTACTTCAAAGGCAAAGACTAAAACACCTTTAAAGGCAAAGAAACAAGTTCACCAGCCACATGGACAGGCCTCCATGCCCAAAAAGCAGATGCTCAAAGTGGCCGAAGACTTAATTACCTTGATCAGGGGCTCCCATCCCCCTCCTGATAAGAGGTCTAGGCAACAGACAGACTATGTATCTTTATATCAGGTTTCCATTTCTTCTGATCAGGAATATTCTCTTCCCCCCATGAGGATTCTGATGCTGAAGAGTCAATTCCTTCAGCTTCTCCTCCTGAGGACTACTCTTTTGGGGAAACCTTGCATACCATGAGAGAGCACTTCCACTGGGAGAGCCAAGAGTTTTCAGAATCTAAGAAGAGGTTCAGAGACTTCCTTTTACTACCTCAACACAGGCCTCTACCTATTCCACCTGTGTTAGACATTGTAGATGATGTGTTCTCAGAGTCTAGTCTGACCCCTGACTCCTTACCTCCAGCTCCTGTTAAGCCAGACAGATACTACTGGGTCCCTGACTCTCATAAATTTCTTTTCAAAAACCCTTCTACAGACCCAGAAACAATTTCTCAGGGTCCCAACGGGGTTAAGGCTTCCACTGCAAAAAATCCTACCCCCTCTGACAGGAATTCTAGGGCACTGGATAGATGGGGAAAAAAGATTTACACTTCTGCTACCTTGGCTATAAGGGCTTTAAATTGTCAGTTTCATATACTCAAATATCAGCAATATATCATGTCATTGCTTAAACAGAAAATGATGGTAAATTCTGAATGTGCAGAAAACAAAGAAATGCAGGATTTATTGCATGCAGCTGAACAAGTTGGAAAGCATACTTTGCAATGTGGTTTTGATTCTCTGGAGGCCTCCTGCAGAGCCGCAGTTACGGGTTCTGTCATTAGGAGGCATGCTTGGTTAAAAGAACAAAATCTGCCTGATCATGTTAAAGCAAAATTATTAGATGCACCATTACAACATGACACCTTGTTTGGTGTTAAAGCAGAAGAGGTGTTAAAGAAAATGGAGGACAAAGCTAAATCTATGCAAACGGTCGAGGATTTTGTACAGGTACAGCCACCTAGATTTAGCAGGCACTGGCCTTCAAAGATTTGGTCCTTTCCAGCCTCAAACAGGCCTCAAAGGGGCAGATTCAGATGCCCTAGAGGCAGATCACAGCCGGACGGTTCCTACAGGTCTAAGCAGTGAGGTGATTCTACCTCCAAAGGTGGAGAAGACAAATCACAACCATATAGGAAACAGTCCCAATGACTTCCCCCTGCCTGCACCAAGCGCTTATCTTCTGGCAGCACCCTTAGGGGGAAAACTAGCACTTTTTTCTCAAAATTGAAACATTATAACCCAGGACAAATGGGTTCTAGACATAGTGTCACAAGGCTACAAGTTTCACTTGCATACCCTGCCAAAGACAAACGGTTGGCCAGACCTGCCAAAAAATCAATGGGCAGAGGCTCAAAACCAAGTCGCAGCTCTTATGGACATGAGGGCTATTCAACATGTACCACAACAGGAGCAGGGACAAGGATTTTACTCAAGACTGTTCTTGGTACTCAGAAAGGACAAAGCATGGAGACCAATACTGGACCTTTCTATTCTAAACACTTTCCTGGATATACCAAAATTCAAGATGTTGACCTTGCAGCAGCTTCTGCCCATGCTGGGCAGCAAGGCTTGGCTCATCACTTTAGACTTAAGAGGCATACCTGTATGTCCCAATCAGACTATCATGCAGAGGATACCTCATATTCAAGGCTGGCTCAAAGCATTACCAATTCTCTGCACTGCCCTTTGGCTTATCTACTACGCCCAGGGTCTGCACAAAATGCTTGGCACCAGTAATTGCTTACTGCAGACAGAGGAATACAAATATATCCTTACTTGGATGACTGCCTCATACAAGCAGAGAACAAGGACATTCTACTACAGCATCTGACGTTTGTGAAAAATCTTTTAACATGCCTAGGGTACACAGTCAACGAAAATAAATCAAAACTAGTACCCTCTCAAGAGATAATATTCCTGGGTGCAAGCTTAAATACAACTGCCCAGATGGCTTATCTCACTCCAGACAAACAAAGGCAACTGACTACCTATTTCAAGGAAATGGCAACAAAGGCCCAGTTATCTGCAAGAAAAATTCTGCAGGCTTTGGGCTTCATGGCATCCTGCATCTTACTAATACCATATGCAAGACTGCATATGAGGAAAATTCAGTGGTACCTAAAAAGTGTGTGGACACAACATTGCCACAGCCTGGAAACAATGATTACTCTCATCCCCTGCCTGCAACAGAAGTTTCGATGGTGGGCAAAGGCTCATCACCAAATCAAGGGACAGCCATTCTCACTACCCCCAGCCAAGCAGAGCCTAACGACGGATGCATCAGATTATGCCTGGAGGGAACACATGGCAGGAAGAGGCATTCAGGGCACCTGGTCCATAAACCAAAACCATCTACATATCAATCAAAAAGAGATGCTAGCTGTTCAAAATGCCCTGACAGCCTTCAAGGGCCTACTTCATCCGGGACAACTATTGATAAAGACCGACAACACCACGGTCATGTGGTACATAAGCAAGGGGGCACTCATTCTTACTCCCTTTGCAGACTAGCCATGGCTTTATGGGACACAGCATTGACTTACCAAGTTCATCTGTAGGCACAATTCCTGCCAGGAAAGGAAAACACTCTGGCAGACGATCTAAGCAGAAACCTCATGGATCCCCACGAGTGGCATCTGGATCCACAAGTCTTCAGCATGATAACAAAGAAATGGGGGCGCCCAGACATATATCTGTTTGCCTCTCCTCACAACAATCAACTAAAAAGATTCTGCACAAGGACTTATCACAGACAAGCTTGGAAAGTGGATACCTTATCTTTCAACTGGACAAACCTATCAGTGTATGCCTTTCCTCCACTGCCTCTCCTCCCCAAAGTACTCCTAAAGGTCAGGCAGGAGAAATCAAAAATGATTCTGATTGCCCCAGACTGGCCCCGCCAGTACTGGTGTCCGAGCTTAAAGAATTTGTCCCAATGCCCAGCCTGGACCTTACCTCAAATACCTCATCTACTGTCCCAGCAAAACTATCAGATTCTGCACAACCAACTCAGGACTCTAAACCTGGCAGCATGGCGGATAATGTAGCCATACAAACCACACCTCTCAGTAAAGCTGTGATGGATATCATTTTAGAAGCCAGAAGTCCTAGTGCTAGAAAATCTTATGCTGGGAAATGGAAGAGATTTTGTGGTTGGAACCAAGCTCAAGGAACTGATACAGCTGTCCCAAATATTCCTCAGACTTTGCAATACTTAACTGAGATGCTGGACAAAGGCCTATCTTTTTCATCAATTAAAATCCATGCCTCTGCCATTTCGGCTCATTACAATACAGAGCCACCTCTGTTTTCTCATCCTTTATTAAGGCAGTACCTCAGAGGAGCCAAGAACTTAAGGCCTCCAAGGAGAACGCCAGTACCTGCATGGGACCTCAATTATGTCTTGGAAAAACTCACCTTACCTCCTTTTGAGCCAGCTGCTACTGCAGATATAAAATTCTTATCTTGGAAAACAGCTCTGCTCCTAGCAATAACTTCTGCAAGACGAGTGTCAGAGCTACAAGCTCTCATGGCTGTGGAACCCTTTATAATTTTTTATCTAGACAGGGTCTGTCTGAGAACAAACCCTACATTTATGCCTAAGGTGGTATCCAGTGTGGCCCTTAACCAAACTATTCATTTGCCAAATTTTTATCCAAATCCACAGAACAAGGGGGAGAAACTTCTACATTCTTTGGACGTACACAGACAACTTAGATTCTACCCGGACAAAACTAAAGATGTTCTTCATTCCACATTGCTGCAGTCCTAACCATTGGGTAGTCCGCTGTCCAGTCGGCCCGAATACCAAAGTATATGGCTGACGTCGGTCACGGCGCATTAGACTGACGTCAGTACGTCAGGGTACTAATGCGCATGACCGGCGCCATATCAGTCTTTTGCCGCATGGTCCGATGCAGAAGCAGTTTTTGCGAGTGCAGGTTGGCGTTCTGAAAGTTTCTGAAATCAGAGTTTCAGACCGAATCAAAGTTGGCTAAGTACCCGTTGGAATATTTTGTTTTTCTTGCCTCAGTATTTAACCGGATGTCAGAAAAAGTGAATAACTGTATTTCTTGTGGGAAACAGATACCTCATAGGGATTACCATACTTTGTGTATACCTTGTTTAGGGCCTGAGCACGGCGTTGTTGGATGCGCTCTTGTGCTAGTTTTAACACACGCAATAATAAGAGAAGGTTAGACTGTGCCAGGGTAGTGTTTGGGAAGCCTAGTAACTATAAATTGCCGGATACTCCGCGCCTTCAGCCAAAAAGCAAGGACAAAGTAGGGAAACCTAGAATGGAAGAACCGACAGTTCGGACGCCGGTTCTTTAGAAGGCTCAGTGGAGCCGGAGGTTCTGCCAGGAGTTTCTTTGGAGTCTCAGGGAGAAACTTTACTGTTACAGGATGTGTCCTCTCAGGAAGTAGGCCAGGCTGAAGGGGCTTCTCAGGTGGCTGTTCTTCCCTCTCTTCCTAAGGTGGTTAAGGCCTCGCCTTCTGTTTCTAAGGCTTCTTTAAGAGGCAGGCCTACTTTAGCTTCAGTGGGGGTTTCTCCGAGTGTTTCAGGGTCTTTGCCTAAGAAGCATATGCTAAAATGGCAGAGGATTTGATTACAATGATTAGAGGTTCTATGCCCCCTCCTGATAAGAGGCCTAGGGTAGCACCTGAGTTTGAGAGTTTTGAGAAATGTTGAGGCTTCTGAGTCTTCTGAAGACTTGCAGGAGTATCCTCCCTATTCTGATTCTGATGTGGATGATTCTACTCCTTCAGCTTCCTCCTGAGGATTTTTCTTTTCAGAGACTCTGCATTCCATGAGGGAGCATTTTAAATGGGAAGGTCAAGATTTCTCTGATTCCAGGAAGAGGCTTAGGGAATTCTTGTTTTACCCCAGCATAGGCCTTTAGCTATACCTCCTGTTCTGAATGTGGTAGAAGATGTTTTTGCAGAGGCTTCACTAAATCCTGATTCTTTGCCTCCTGCCCCAGTTAAACCGGATAGGTACTATAGGGTGCCTGACGCCCATAAGTATCTTTTTAAGAGTCCTAGGGCAGACCCAGAAACTGTCTCTCAGGGGCCTAAAGTTGTGAAGGCTTCTGTGGTTAAAAATCCTGTTCCTCCTGATAAAGAGGCAAGGGCTTTGGATAGATGGGGAAAGAAAGTGTACACTTCTTCCACTTTAGCCATGAGGGCATTGAATTGTCAGTTTCATATGTTAAAATATCAGAATTATCTCCTTTCACAATTGAAGTCTAAGGTGGATGCTCTGGCTGAAGGTATTGAGTGTAAAGAGTTGCAGGATTTAGTTCATGTTTCTGAACAAGTGGGAATGCATTCTTTGCAGTGTGGTTTTGATGCTGTGCAGGCCTCCTCGAGGGTGGCTGCCACTGGTTCTGTTCTTCGAGGCACGCCTGGTTGAGAGATCAGAACTTAGCTGAGCATGTTAAGACAAGGATTTTGGATGCTCCTTTACAGTCTGATGTGTTGTTTGGTTCGCCTGTGGAAGCAGTTTTAAAGAAAATGGAGGACAAGGCTAAGTCTATGCAAACTGTTAAGGATTTTTGCAGGTGCAGCCTCAAGTTTAGTAGAAATTGGCCTACTAAGGGGTGGACTTATCCTGCTTATGATTCCCAGTCTAGGGGTAGGTCTAGACGGGTAGGGGCAGAGCTCAAGGTTCTTTTAGGCCTAGGACAGGAGTTCACCTGCTCAGACTTCTGGTGAGGGCAGGGGTCAGTCCTTTCGTAAGCAGACCCAATGACCTGCCTTTTCAGCTGCCAGTACATTCTCGCCTGGCAGCACCTCTGGGAGGAAGGCTGTCTCTTTTCAAAGAAAATTGGGATTTAATTACCCAAGACAGATGGGTTCTGGATATCATTCACCACGGTTACAGGTTTTATTTCCATACCTTGCCTCCTTTCAAAGGCATGCCAGACATTCCTCCTCTACAAAGAACAGAGGCTCACAAGCAAATTTCTCTGTTGCTCCAAATAGGGGCCATTCAGTCAGTTCCTGTACCAGAAAGGGGTCTAGGTTTTTATTCTCGCCTGTTCCTAGTACCAAAGAAGGGGAACACGTGGAGACCAATTTTAGATTTATCTATCCTCAACACTTATCTGGACATTCCCAAGTTCAAAATGTTGACGTTACAACAGCTTTTACCTCTGCTGGGCAAAGATCACTGGATGGTAACTTTAGATCTCAAGGAAGCTTACCTTCATGTGCCTATAAGACTACGTTGCAGGAAGTATCTGCTGAGCTGGAAATTCTCATTATCAGTTCTCTGCATTGCCCTTTGGCTTATCTACTGCGCCCAGAGTATTCACAAAGGTTCTGGCTCCAGTGATAGCTTACTTCAGGCTAAAAGGAATTCAAATCTATCCTTACTTGGACGACTGCCTGATTCTGGCTCAAGAAAAGGAAGACCTTTTACAGCATTTGGAATATGTCATAGCAGTGCTAAGATGCCTAGGGTATTCTGTGAACGAAATAAAGTCCAGTCTAGTACCCTCTCAAGACATGTGCTTTCTGGGTGTGAGACTGAATACAGCAGCCCAGATGGCCTTTTAACCCCGGACAAACAACAGAATCTTTCCAGTTACTTCCATCAACTATCTCTTCAGTCGGGCTGACTGCAAGGACAGTCCTTCAAGCCTTAGGGTTCATGGCATCTTGTATTCTGGTGCTTCCCAATGCCAAACTGCATATGAGGAAGCTACAATGGTATCTCAAAATCTGTGGACACAGCACTGCCAGGATTTGGACACTGTCATTCAAATAATACCTTGCATTCAAAAGGAATTTTTGTGGTGGGCTCAGGAATGTCACCTAAACAAGGGACTCTCTGTGACCCGCCAGAGGCGAGTCAGATTCTAACGACAGATGCCTCAGACATTGCTTGGGAGCTCATCTAAATGGAAAGTGGATACAAGACAAGTGGCCTGCCAGACTACAGCATCTACATATCAACATGAAAGAGATGTTAGCAGTCCAGTTTGCATTAATGGCTTTCAAGGAGTTACTTCTTCCAGGGCAGGTGTTGATTCTAACAGACAACACAACTGTCATGTGGTACATCAACAAACAAGGGGAACACATTCTTACCCATTGTGCAGGCAAGCAATGATTTTATGGGAGACTGCTCAGCTTGCAACTAACTCTTCAGGCAAGGTTTCTGCCGGAGCACAGAACTCCTTAGCAGATGTGTTAAGCAGACAAATCATGGATCCCCACGAGTGGAAACTGGATCTTCATGTATTTCAAAATTGACAGTGTCATGGGGAACTCCAGACATAGATCTGTTCGCTTCTCCACTAAACCACCAGCTGCCAAAGTTTTGCACAAAGGATTTCATCACACAGCTTGGAAAGTGGATGCTCTTTCTTTCAGTTGGAAAAATCTTCATGTGTATGCCTTTCCACCTCTGCCTCTTCTCCCAAAGGTGCTTCTAAAGGTCAGACAAGACAAGCCAAGGATGATTTTAATAGCTCCAGATTGGCCTCCGCAGCACTGGTACCCATTACTGAGGAGTCTGGTAAAGAAGCCTCCATGGCCTTTACCCTTGATTCCACACCTGTTGTCTCAGAGGGACGGTCATCTGCTCAATGTCAAGCTTCACTCTCTTCATCTAACAGCCTGGCATATTCTGTTTTGAAACACAGCAGGTCTCAACTTCCTCAACAAGTTTTAAATGTGATTATGGAAGCCAGAAGACCTAGTACAAGGAAAGTGTACGCAGAAAAATGGAAGAGATTTTTATTTTGGACTGCAGCAAAGAATTTGGAGATTTCTGAGCCTAATTTGAGTGTGGCTCTTCAATATCTTACTGAGTTATTGGACAAAGGTTTGTCTTTCTCTTCCATTAAGATTCATGCTGCAGCAATTTCAGCTCACTATGATTGTGACCCACCATTGTTTTCACATCCTTTGTTCAAGCAATTTCTTAGAGGGCAAAGAATATAAGACCCCAATGTAGAGCTCCTACTCCTGCTTGGGATCTCAATTTTGTGTTGGAGAAACTTACTCTACAACCTTGCTGAACTGAAATACTTGTCATGGAAGACTGCTTTTTGTTGGCCATTACTTCTGCAAGAAGGGTTTCTGAGTTACAGGCCCTTATGGCGGTTGAGCCTTTTGATTTTTCATAAGGATAGGGTATCATTACGTACTAATCCTTCCTTTATGCCTAAGGTGGTTTCTAGTGTGGCTTTAAACCAAACTATTCATTTGCCTACTTTCTATGCAGCTCCCCAAAATAAAGGGGAAAAGATTTTGCACACTTTAGATGTACACAGGCAATTGCGTTATTATTTAAGCAGAACTAAGGATTTTAGGCAGTCTCAGCAGTTGTTTGTTTCTTTTGCTTTGAGTTTGCAGGGCAAGCCTGTGTCAAAACAAACTATTTCTAGGTGGATTGGGTTTTGCATTGCATTTTGTTATTCCCATCATGGTAAGGAGATTCCAGCTGGGATTAGGCCTCATTCCACTAGGGCTACTGCCACTTCAACAGCATTTCTAAGGGGGGTGGCAACTAAGGATATTCTGGAGGCAGCTACTTGGAGTTCAGTGCATACTTTCTCTAAGCATTACCACCTTCCTCTCTATTCTAAGTCTAGGGCTGGTTTTGCCACAGCTATTTTGCAAGGCATATTATCAGCTCCTGCTTCCTTATGATTTGCCAGCCTCCCTTACCTCTGCTTTGGGATTCTACCCAATGGTTAGGACTGCAGCAATGTGGAATGAAGAACATAGTACAGTTTTGTACCTACCATAAATGTAGATGTTCGAGGATCCACATTGCTGCAGTTCCCTCCTTCCCTCTGTGTTTAGGGGTGGTTGTGTAGGTGAGATTATATTCTGGTACCTTTGTTTATATTGTATATATTTTTGGTGCAGGTATGTTTGGTGTTTTTGGTTTTGGCCTTGTCTTTTTAGGGTCTTCTGACATCTGGGGCAAGAAAAGACTGAGGATATGACGTCGGTCATGCGCATTAGTACCCTGGTCTAATGCGCCCGTGACGGCGTCAGCATACTTTGGTATTCGGGCCGACTGGACAGCGGACTACCCAATGGTTAGGACTGCAGCAATGTGGATCCTCGAACATCTACATTTATGGTAGGTACAAAACTGTACTTTTTCAGAAAAACAGAACAATTACTAGTGGCATATGCCACAGCATCACAAGGAAAGGCCATCTCCAAGCAGACTATTTCAAAGTGTTTAGGTCACTGCATTCCTTTCTGCTACTCACAGCATGGCAAACCAGTGCCTAAGGGCATTAGGCCACATTCAACCAGGGCTGCAGCCACTTCTGCAGCCTTTCTCAGGGAAGTACCAACCAAAGACATTTTAGAGGCTGCTACTTGGAGTTCAGTGCATACCTTTACAAAGTATTACAATCTGCCTCTTTACTCTAAATCCAGGGCAGGCTTTGCCACTGCAGTTCTGCAGGGCCTCATAGCCGCTCCTAATTCTGTTTAGCTCCAGCTCCCCCCCCCCCCCCAACCATAGCTTTGGGACTCAACCCAAATGTAATCACTGCAACAGTGAAACACGAAGAACATAGTACAGTTGTGTACACTTACCATAAATGTAGCTGTTCGAGTGTATTCACTGTTGCAGTCCAGGTTACCCACCTGCCATCCCCCTTACTTTTGCTGAAACTTATCTTTACTTCTCTAATCTATGCAACCTAGGTGGTGTATTTGCTTATAGATGAAGGTAGAGCTTATTTTGATGCATGTATGTTTTATTTACATATTTTTAGCCTACCCTTTTGTGGGCACCTGACATATGGGACAAGAAAAACTGAAGAAAATGGTGTCAGCTGCATCTTTTATACCCCTGACGACCTGACGTGAGGAAGAGGCGACAGCAACCGACGCAGGACCCAAGACTTTGGAATTCAGGCCGACTGAGGGCAACCTGCCAGCAGGGTAACCCAAATGTAATGACTGTAACAGTGAATACACTCGAACATCTACATTTATGGTAAGTGTACACAACTGTACTTTACTGGGTCTGTGCTTAGAAGGCATGCTTGGCTCAAGGAGCAATCTTTGCCTCATCATGTTAAAGCTAAATTGTTGGATGCTCCTTTAAGTCAGGACCGCCTGTTTGGCAACAAGGTTGACGAAGTTCCTAAAAAGATGGAAGATAAAGCTAAATCTATGCAAACTGTTAAAGATATTTTTACAGGTTCAGCCTCCTAGATTTAGTAGGCACTGGTCCTCTAAGAATTGGTCCTTTCCAGCCCCTTCCAGGTCTTCTCAAGCCAAACCCAGACACAGCAAAAACCCCAGGTTTCAGTCCTAGGGGACACACAGAACTAAGCAGTGGGGGGCCTCCACTTCTAAATATGGGAATAATAAGACTCCCCCCTTTGGTAAACTGTCTCAATGAATTCCTTTTAAAATTTCCAAGCAATTATTAACTGACTGCCCCTTTGGGGGGAAAGATTGCTCTTCATGCAAAGACTTGGGAACTCATTACCCAGGACAAATGGGTTTTAAATGTAGTGTCCCAGGGATACAGATTTCACTTTCACACGTTGCCAACACCAAGCGGGTGGCCGGACCTACCCCCAAATCAGTGGGCAGAGACCCAAAAACAAGTACTTTCTCTCTTAAGCATTGTGACTATTCAGTTGGTTCTAGAAGAGGAAAATGGACAAGGTTTCTACTCAAGACTTTTCCTGGTACCCAGAAAAGACAATTCATGGCGTCCTATCCTGGACCTGTCTACTCTAAACACCTTTTTGGTGATTCCAAAATTCAAGATGCTGACTCTTCACCAATTACTTCCTATGCTAGGCAAAGATGCCTGGTTGGCAAAACTAGATTTAAAAGAAGCATACCTGCACATCCCAATCAGGGAATCTTGCAGAAGATACCTACTCTTCAAAGCAGGCTGCACACGCTATCAGTTCTCTGCAATGCCCTTTGGTTTATCTACTGCACCCAGGCTATTCACAAAGTGCCTAGCTCCAGTTATTGCATTTTGCAGGCAAAGAAATAATCAAATATACCCATGCCTGGACGATTGTCTAATTCAGGCAGAAAGCCAGAACATACTTATGAATCATCTGGCCTTTGTTCAAAGGGATCTAACTTGTCTGGGGTACACCATAAATGAAAAGAAATCACACCTGGTACCCTGTCAACAAATTATATTCCTGGGAGCAAGCTTGAATACAACTTCCCAGATGGCTTACCTCACGCCAGAGAAACAAATTCATTTGACAAACTACTTCAAACAAGTGGCCACAAAAACCCTGCTATCTGCAAGACAAATACTGCAAGCCTTGGCCTCCTGCATTCTTCTAATTCCATATGCAAGACTGCATATAAGGAAACTACAGTGGTATCTAAAAAGCCTGTGGTGTCAACATTCTCAAGACCTGGAAACAATGACTCCTATCATACCTTGCCTATGCCTAGAGTTCCTTTGGTGGGCAGAGGCCTGACACCAAAACAAGGGATTACCTTTCACACCACCCCCTGCCACCCAAACCCTAACAACAGATGCATCAGACTACGCATGGGGGGGGGGGCTCAACTGGCAGTGAAGTGCATTAAGGACAAATGGAACCCAAGTGAAATGCACCTGCACTTCAATCAAAGAGAAATGTTAGCTGTACAGAATGCTCTGATAGCCTTCAAGAACCACATTCTTCCAGGGCAACTAATGGTAAAGACGGACAACACCACTGTTATGTGGTACATAAACAAACGGGGGGGGGTACACATTCTTACCCTCTCTACAGACTAGCCATGGCATCATGGAACACAACCTTGAGCTACCAGGTTACACCTACAAGCTCAATTCCTGCCAGGAAAATTAAATACACTGGCAGACGGACTAAGCAGAAACCTCAAGGACCCACACAAGTGGAAACTGGAACCAAGGATTTTCAACATGTTGACAAGCAAATGGGGGAGCCCAGTTAGAGACCTGTTTGCCTCTCCCCAGAACTACCAATTGGACAAATTTTGAACAAGGACTCCCCGCAAACAAGCCTGGAAATTGGCTCCCCACAAACAAGCCTGGAAAGTGGATGCTCTGTCCTTCAGCTGGAAAAATCTATCAGTCTATGCCTTCCCCCCTCTGCCTCTGCTCTCCAAAGTGGTACTAAAAATCAAACTAAAAATCAAACAGGACAAACCAAGGATGATTTTGATTGCTCCAGACTGGCCGCGCCAACACTGGTACCCCCCTCCTGCGCAGTGTGTCACGGTTATCTCCATGGCACCTGCCTGAGACTCCTTCCCTGCTGTCTCAGCAGGAGAACCAGCTTCTGCACCCTCACCTTCTAACACTGAACCTTGCAGCCTGGCAAATTACTTAATCTCTCCTTTACCATTCCTCAGCAAAAGGCCTAGTACTAGAAAATTTTATGCTGAAAAATGGAAAAGATTCTGTGCCTGGAACCAATCTCAAGGTATGAGCACAGCAGTTCCCAGTTTACCTCAGATTTTACAATACTTAACTGAGATGCTTCATAAGGGCCTGTCTTTTTCCTCCATTAAAATCCACACCTCAGCCATTTTAGCTCATTATAACACAGAATCACCCCTCTTCTCTCATCCACTGCTCAAGCAGTTCCTCAGAGGGGCCAAAAATTTGAGACCACCCAGGAGAGCTCCAACTCCAGCCTGTGACCTTAACTTTGTCTTGGAGAAACTCACCCTACCTCCTTTCAAGCCAGCTGCTACTGCAGATGTAAAATGTCTTTATTGGACAACAGCTTTCCTTTTAGCAATCACTTCAGCTAGAAGGGTATCTGAATTACAGGCCCTTATGGCAGTGGAGCCTTTTATCATCTTTCATGCGGACAGGGTGTCCCTCAGAACCAATCCATCCTTCATGCCCAGGGTGGTATCCAGTGTGGCTCTTAATCAGTCCATTCATTTGCCAACCTTCTTTCCCAATCCACAGAGTAAAGAGGAACGGATACTGCATTCCTTAGATGTGCACAGACAACTTAGATTCTACTTGGACAGGACTAAACCTCAAAGGAAATCTGAACAACTGCTGGTGGCATTTTCTGCAGGGGCAGAGGGGAAGGCTATTTCAAAGCAAACCATTTCTACATGAATAAGCTATTGCATTCATTTCTGTTATAAGCACCATGGAAAACCTATGCCCAGGGGAACAGACCTCACTCCACCAGGGCTGCATCTACCTCTACAGCCTTTCTCAGAGGCATCCCTACCAGGGACATCCTAGAAGCTGCTAGCTAGAGTTCTGTACATACTTTCACCAAGCATTATCATTTGCCAATTTTCTCCAAATCCAGAGCTGGCTTTGCCACTGCAGTCTTGCAGGAAATTATAGCCGGCCCTAATGCTTTCTAAATTCTTCCTCCCAACCATAGCTTTGGGAATCTACCCAAATGTAATGACTGCAACAGTGAAACACAAAGAACATAGTGCAGTTGTGTACACTTACCAGAAATTTAGATGCTTGAATGTATTCACTGTTGCAGTCCTGGTTACCCTCCCTCCAGCCCCCTAACTTCTTTTGGCTGTACCTCTACTTTCCTTTACTATGCTTAAAAGCCTTTTTGGTGTTTTTGCTTTTTTGTTGGAGGTATATCTTTGTGCTTTTATATTTAATTGCTTCCCATTAGGGCGCACCTGACATCTGGGGCAAGAAAAACTGATGTAATGGAGTCGGCTGCATGTTTTATACCCCTGATGACCTGACGTCATGGAAAAAGGGACAGCAACCGACACAGGACCCAAGACTTTGTTAATCAGGCCGACTGAGGGCTACCTGCAAGCAGATAACCCAAATGTAATGACTGCAACAGTGAATACACTCTAACATCTACATTTATGGTAAGTGTACACAACTGTACTTTTAGAAGACTGCTGGTGATGCTTTTCCATGTGCTGCGGATCAATGCAATGCCACATTGATGTGCACACACAAACTTATTCTGTATCTTAAAGCTGGAAACTCTTTTGGTATTATTCCTCATTCCAGTGAAATTTGATCATTGTTTCAGTTCAGGAAAAGTGTTTGTTGAGCTTCAGTATTTCTTCCTCACCAGTTGTAAAGACTTCAGCCTGTTTTGCCATTTGGTATCAGAGGTTTGTTGTCCATAGCCTACTTAAAGGCACATCTTTATTCTGCAGTGGTAAATCAGTTAATGACAAATTCTCTTTTAGGTTGCTTATAGAAGACATTGATAGTGGCATCTACTCAAGTAGAGGAGTTTTTCAAAGTGCTTTTTCTGTCTAACTTGAATGGCTTAATCCACTTGTAGAAGTGTGAAGCCATGTTAAGATAGGAGGGGAGCATGACCATCATATCCTGGACCATAAATGGGCCTTGTACAGTGGATTATGCTCTCTTTGTTTATAAGTACAAGGCTTACTGTTTAAGGGTATACATGTTAACTTCATTTGTTGTGGTACCTCAAATCTATCATTGAAATTCTGGCTTCAGTTGGTGATGTAACTTTTTTTTGTGGGTTGAGATGATATAGCACTATGTCCAGTGAGCTTATTTTTCTGGATGAAAAGACATTAAATATTAGTATCATTTGAGACATGTCCCATTATGACATATGATGTCACCAATAAATTCAGCACATATTTCATGAATGGTGACTCTCTCAGTATTGTCATCAGTTGTGGGTGTGGCACTGATCCTTGCTTTTGAAACATTGCTAGAAGTCCTTTTCATAACTGAATCTTGAATATAAGTGACTAGAATTTAACCGGCTTTGGTTTGGGCTCACTGTGATGTTTCTGAGAGTTTGTCTATTTATCATAAGTCCGATAAACTCGTGTTCTCCTGAGCTGTCATATACTTCTAATTTGACTCTTTTGATGCAGGTGTTATTTCAGAAGCAGGATCTGGCAGTGGTCAGTGGTACAGCCCCTTGATGGAAAGTGTGCCTGAGCAGTCTTATACTTCTCAGTGTGTTTCAAAAGTTTGTGTTTGTGATAACCAAGCCTTGGTGTACTAATTTGTTTCAGAAGTATATTATTGGAGGTTCTTTATTGTTTCTTCGTTCTTGATAGGATTGTGCTTGTGATTTGAATCACAAGTAGAACTGCCACTGAATTCACCAAGAAAAATTACCTTATCTTCCTTAGTACTGTTTGTTAGTACTTTGTCCAGGTTGTAATAGAACCTTTCCGTACAGATTTAAATGATGAGGTGCATTTATTGATTGTGGGACGTATGTTACTAAGATTGAAATGCAGGGTCATGAAAAGTTTATCAGTGCCATTGGAAAGTTCTGTAAACTGGTTGACGACAAGACTGACAATGTGAATGCATCTGCTTTTCCAGAAGTTGATGAAATATCCACCATCTTCTGCCTTCGGACTTTCAGGTGATCATTGGATTGTGTACAAAACTTGCATTATCTCAACTGCTGATAGCAGTTCTATGTTAAGTTGTCTATCTCGCCTTCATTCTTGCTGGATGGGTTCGGAGCCGACCTCGGCTCCGAGTCGGCCACTCTAAAAGCTCGAGAGTTGGTTCCACCGGCTCGAGGCTCCCCTTATATCCCACAATGCTAGGCGAGAGTTACCTCAGATCTTGTTTGCCGCTACAGCGATCGAGGTGTTGGTTTTCTACCGGTTCTTGGTAAGTGACTTTCTTGTAAAGTTAGTGTCATTAAACCCCTTTAATTTTAAATTTTATACTTATTTCCCTTAGTTTAGAGGAATTCTTGCCCCTTTTTCTTAAAATTCCTGTTTTTTCCCCACAAGAACTTTAAGTTCTTCCCTCGGGCCTTCAGGCCTTCTTCCTTCCCTAGTGGGTGTGTGTTATTTTCTTAATTTAAAACCTAGTCAGTTGTTTTATTTTAAGCTAAAACTAGACAGGGTGTAATCAGTGTGTTTTTGACTGTGTGTGTGATTGCACTTTGGGATGTCTAAAGAATCAAAGGTCTCAGGCTTCAAGAAGTGTGATGCGTGCTGTCAGAAAATGTCTCTGACAGACGGTCACACTTCTTGTGTCTACTGCCTGGGGCCTTTGCACCTGCAGGACTCCTGTGCTGTTTGCCATGGCTTCAGTCCCAGGGTCCTGCAGGAAAGAAAAAATAAATTAATTTTGAGAGGTTTACTCAAGCCTGAGGATTCCCTTACTGTCTCTTCAGGGAAGCCCTCCAAGGCTTCTAGGTCTTCGGCTCCAGCAACTGAGCTGAGACCTAAGGCTTCTAAACCTCCGGAGCCGATGAGTCTCAGTCCACAGTTTCTGTGGTTCCCTCGGCTCCGGCTGGAGCCGAGGTAATAGAGATTCCCGTGTCGGCTCCGACCAGATCTTCGGAGCCGACATCGAGGAAGAGGTCCAGGTCACCATCCCTTGGCTCCGTTCATTCGGCTCCAGGATCTCCCCTGCTGTCTGAAAGGAGCCATAAATCTCACTCCTCTAGGTCATCGAGGCTGTCGGATCATGACCTTCAGAGGGTAGTGAGTCGACTTCTTAAGTCCGAGGCACTGGCCCAGATGCTTCAGAGCCCGACTCATCAGTCGATGCCTGCCCCTGTCCATCAATATATTCCTCCTCCGACTCCGTTGAGCTCGGAGCCGGGTCATGTCGGAACCGAGACTGTGGTAGCGTCGGAGCCGATACAATTGTCTTCGGCTCCATCGTCGGCTCCGATTTCTTCCTTAGAAGAATCTCGGCCGGACTTCCATCGTCGGCTCGAGGGGTGAGTGGCATCGGACCCTTGTCCGACCCCGCTCTTCCTCTCGGAGCTTCGGCGCTGGTGAGTTCGGCTCCGACATCGGCCTCGGAGCCATCACTGTCGGTGCCGAGGGAGGTTTTCAGCTTCTCTGAGCGGGGACCTCTGGCTTTGCCTGACAGGGGTGCGTTCGAGGTCATGCGGAGTGTGTTAGAGCCTGGCTCTACTCCACAGTCGGCGCCGCCCCTCCCTCTCGCTGCCTCAGGTCAAGCCGACTCACTCCCTCATCCCGGACCGCAGAGAGCCAGCTCCGCAGGAACCCCCTGTGGGGATTTCATCCTCTTCCGAGGCCTCTCCTGATTTCGCAGAAGAGCCCCCTCGGAAGAGGAAGTGTAAGAGGAAACACATTGACTCTCCTGAGTCCATCACATCTGACACAGATTTAGATGATTCGAGGGTTCCCCGTTCCCCTTCTGAAGATGTCTCTTTGCAGACATTCTAGAGATCCTGAAGCAGAGGGAAATTGGCCAGCCCTTAACCCTTCGGAGGATGAATCTGTATATCTTGAGGCGTTTGGCTCTGCCCTTCCACCTCCTGGGTGTCCCCCTTTGACCCCCTCATGCAGGTGGTTGCTAAAAGGCATGGACGGCTCCTGATTCAGTGGACCCCACTCCCAGGAGACCCTCAAAATTCATAACGGCACCAGCAGACAAGCAGTTCTTGACAAAAGGAGTTTCTGTGGATGCTATGGTGGTAGCTGCTGCCACTAAGAAGGAACTAGCTGATCCTTCAGTACCTGTCCATCCACCTAACATGGAATCTAGGTCCATGGACAGGTGCGGAAGCGGATGTTCTCGTCAGCGACATTTACTATGCGTTAAGCTGAACTACCTGTGCCATTTCACTCGTCTTCAAAGGGACTTGATTAAAGAAGCGGTGACATGTTGAAGGATCCTACAGCTGCGGGTTTTCAAGATAAAATGAACACTCAGCTGGCTACCCTTAACTCCATAGCCAACTCCTCCATGCCTCCTTTCTTATGCGGCTGATGGAGCAAGTAGGGCCGCAGGGACAGGTGTGGCCTTACGTAGGCACGCCTGGATGCGGCTATGCAATTTTGGACCCTTCAAGACGTCTTTCACTAACTCCCGTTTGATGGATCATCTCTCTTTGGTCCTCAAGTGAAAGAAACCTTGACTAGGTGCGAGACTGATGGCAAGACTCTTTCTGCCGTCGGAGTCCGTTTTCTACTCCTTCTAGGCCTTACCCCAAAGGCCAGAAAAGTGGGAAAATGTGGTTCCGTAAACAAAATCAAGGGACTTCGCCTGATGCACAAAGTCGCTACCCGCCAGAGGCAGAGGCGGAATAACAATGGTAGACGCCCCTCGAGGCAGGGGCTCCAGAACCAGGGCAATCGAAGCCTTCTCTGATAAGTCCTTTCAGCATCCCTGAGGTGTTGCCCGGCTGCCCACCTTCGAGGCAGTCGGGGGAAGGTTGTCACTGTACCCAAATGCTTGGCTATCCCTGACTCAAGACAAATGGGTACAGTCCGTCATTTCCGAAGGCTATTCTATCCCTTTCTTCGCATTCGAAACAATCAAAAAATCCCTTCCAGATGTTCCACCAGCGCAAAGGGATCTAGCGGTTTTGGAAATTTCAAAACTGCTTGCAAAAGAGCAATTCAGCCAGTTCCAGCAGACCAGCAAGGATCCGGAATCTACTCAAGGTTCTTTTTAGTTCCAAAGAAAACAGGGGACTGGAGACCAATTTTGGATCTCAGTATCTTGAACAGATCAGTCAAGAAAACAAGATTTCGGATGGTCACGCTGCAGTCCATCCTTCCCCTATTGGGAAAAGGAAACTGGATGTGCTCTATAGACCTTCAGGATGCGTACTATCACATAAAATGAACAGACGCTCCAGAAGATTCCTCCGCTTCAGGCTGGGAACCAGTCATTTTCAATTCAGGGCCCTGCCCTTTGGTCTCACCACTGCCCCCCGGGTGTTTACCAAATGCATGGCAGTGGTAGCTTCTCACCTGAGACGACAAGGATTCCAGGTGTTTCCATATTTGGACGACTGGCTCCTCACAGCTCCCACCAAGCATCTCCTTCTGATGGCCAGGGATTACACTTTTCGCATTTGTCAAAGTTAGGCATTTCAATAAATTGCGAAAAGTCTGATGTTCTTCATTCCACATTGCTGCAGTCCTAACACTTGGGTAGTCCGCTGTCCCAGTCGGCCCGAATACCAAAGTATATGGCTGACGTCGGTCAAGGCGCATTAGTCTGGCGTCAGGGCGTCAGGGTACAAATGCGCATGACCGACGTCATATCCTCAGTCTTTTTTGCCGCATGGTCCGATGCAGAAGCAGTTTTGCGAGTGCAGGTTGGCGTTCTGAAATTTTCTGAAGTCGGAGTTTCAGACCGAATCAAAGTTGGCTAAGTACCCGTTGGGGAATATTTTGGTTTTTACTTGCCTCAGTATTTAACCGGATGTCAGAAAAAGTGAATAACTGTATTTCTTGTGGGAAACAGATACCTCATAGGGATTACCATACCTTGTGTATACCTTGTTTAGGGCCTGAGCACGACGTTGTTGGATGTCGCTCTTGTGCTAGATTTAACTAACGCACTATAAAGAGAAGGTTAGACTGTGCCAGGTTAGTTTTTGGGAAGCGTTGTAATTATAAAATGCCGTTGGATGCTCCGACGCCCGCTTCGTCCAAAAAGCGTAAGGACAAAGCAGCAAAGCCTAGGTTGGAAGAACCGTCAGTCCCGGACGTCGGTTCTTTAGAAGGCTCAGTGGAGCCGGAGGTTCTGCCAGGAGTTTCTTTGGAGTCTCAGGGAGAGACTTTACTGTTACAGGATGTGTCCTCTCAGGAGGTAGGCCAGGCTGAAGGGGCTTCTCAGGTGGCTGTTCTTCCCTCTCTTCCTAAGGTGGTTAGAGCCTCCCCTTCTGTTTCCAAGGCTTCTTTGAGAGGCAGGCCAGGTTTAACTTCAGTGGGGGTTTCTCCTAGCTCTTCAGGATCTTTGCCTAAGAAACATATGCTTAAAATGGCAGAAGATTTGATTACTATGATTAGAGGATGTCCTTCATGGATGCATCTGCAGTCATAACAAGTGGGTTGTCCTGTCGTCAGGCAGCCCTGCAGTCGGCCGGATTCCAAAGTCCGGGTCGCTTCGCTGATGTCGCACTCCACCCGGCGTCATCTCTGTTGGTCTTGGTATAAAAGCATCAGCCGACGCCATTTTCCCAGTCTTTCTTGCAAGCAGAAGCTGTTCGCAAGTGCCGGTCGGTCGGATCCAGAGATTACTTCTACCGAATACTACAGACTTCTAAAGCTAAGTACCCGTTGGGGACTCTTTCTTGCCTCAGCCGATGTCAGAAAAAGTTAACAATTGTTTAACCTGTGGGAAACAAATACCTCATAAAGATTTCCACTCTTACTGTCTGCCTTGTTTAGGCCCAGCCCACGACGTAGCAGCCTGTTCGCCTGTGCCTCTTTCAACCGGCGAATGCTTAGGCGTCGTCGGAGTTTGCAGAACAGTTTTGGTACTGATTTTGCGGCATTATGCCGTCGGATCCTCCGACTACCCAATCTACCAAAACGCAAAGATAAGACCGACACTCGCGGTCCGCGGTTTTTTGAAACCACGGTAAAGCAAATCATGAGTGTCTCGGTTTCGGCAACCGAAAACTGATCAAAGTACAGCTGAACCTATTCTTACAACTGAGGCCCCTGCTACAACTCTTGAATCGACCTCAGAAATTTTACCCTCACGGTGGTTGACTTATCAGACACCATCCCTTGGATGTCTCTACCCCAGCACGTGGTGCTGCTAGGCCTCCAGCAGCCATGTCCATTAAGGCCTTCGCCAGGGCTAAAGCAGCCAAGACTACTAAATCAGTGCCTGTTAAACCCCCACATCCAGGCCCTCTTCTAGTTCTCAAATGCTTTCTTTGGCAGAAGATTTAATTTCTTTAATTAGAGGATCTCAATCTCACCCAGACAGGGCCTCTCAGCCCCAGAGAAGAGACCTAGGGCAGAGCCCCTGAGCCAGTGTCTTCTGATGATTCTGCTGATGAATCAGACATAACTGACCAGCCAGAGGCTCCCTTCTCCAATTTTGAAGATTCTGATGCTGAAGAATCCATTCCAGCTGCTTCCCCACCAGAAGAATTCTCCTTTGGGAAACCTTGCATGCCATGCGAGAACAGTTCCAATGGCAGCAACAGGATTTTCAGACTCCAGAAAAGACTTAGGACCTTTCTGCACCTCCCACAGCACAGGCCCTTAGCTATACCTCCTGTTCTCTCTGTGGTGGATGATGCTTTCAATGATGCTCCAGATTCTTTACACCCAGCCCCTGCCAAACCAGACAGATTTTACAGGGTGCCAGATACTCATCACCACCTTTACAAGGCCCCACTTGCAGACCCAGAAACTATATCCCAGGGTCCCAAGGCAGTAGCCGACCACAGCTAAAAACCCTATTCCTTCTGAAAGGGAAGCAAGGTCATTAGACAGATGGGGTAAAAAGGTCTACACTTCAGCTACTCTCTCAGCTAGAGCTTTAAACTGTCAGTTTCACATGATACAATACCAAGAGTTTATGCTTGATCAGTTAACTAAAATCTAACCACTGATGAATCTCTTGATAAGAAATATGTATTAGAGATGGTAAATAACATACAACAGGTTAGCAACCATTCCTTAAAATGTGGCTATGATGCACTGGAGGCTTCATTTAGATCAGCCATGACAGGCACAGTGATAAGAAGGCATGCATGGCTAAAGGAACAAGCTTTACGGATCATGTTAAAGCTAAGTTGCTAGATGCTCCTATGGACAAGACAAGTTTGTTTGGTACACCTGCCCAGCAGGTTATGAAGAAAATGGAAGAAAAGGCAAAATCTGTTCAAACTGTTAAAGATTTCTTGCAGGTTCAACCCCAAGGTTTAGCAGGAACTGGCCTGCCAAAATTGGTCCTTTCCTGACTCCACAAAATTTCAAAGGGGCAGGAATAGACGTTCCAGAGGCAGAAACCAATCCAGAGGAGGTGCCTACAGAGGCGACAGTGGCAAGGTAACAACAGAGGCACAGACACAGCCACTGCCACTACATCAGCACAACCACAGTGACTTAATCCTAACTCCGCCTACCAGGGAACAAATAGCAGCTCCTCTAGGCGGAAAGTTAACCTTATTTTCAAAGAACTGGCACTACATAACAAAAGACAAGTGGATTTTACAAACCATAGATCAAGGTTACGGTTTCACTTGCACAGTTTACCACTGCAAAGAGGAATGCCAAATCTACCTCCAAATCAAAAAACAGAGGCTCTACGCCAGATAATGGAGTTAGCAAACATGAGAGCTGTGGAAAGAGTGCCAACAGCAGAACAAGGAAAGGGGTTCTATTCCAGACTATTCCTAGTTCCAAGAAAGGAAAAAAGTTGGAGACCAATTCTCGACCTGTCCACCTTAAATACATACATCATTGTCCCAAAATTCAAAATGCTGACCCTACAGCAACTTCTTCCCATGCTGGGCAAGGAGTCTTGGCTGGTAACTCTAGATCTCAAGGAGGCATACCTGCACGTCCCCATTCGACCAATCTGCAGAAGATACCTCAGATTTCTTGCAGGATCAGAGCACTATCAATTCTCAGCATTGCCCTTTGGCTTATCTACTGCCCAGAGTATTCACAATATGCCTGGCATCAGTAATCGCCATTGCAGACTACAGAATTCAAATTTACCCATACCTGGACGACTGCCTGCTACAAGGGGACAACAAAAGCAAGCTGACAACAGATTTACAAAGGGTCATTTACTTGCTACAAGGACTGGGATACACAGGCAATTTACAAAAGTCAAGGCTGATACCATCCCAAACAAGGACATTCTTGGGCGGAATTGGACACAGTACAACAAATGGCATTCCTGACTACAGAAAAATAAAAGAACTTCCTCTGTACTTCTTGGCACTAACAAAACTGAACAAGTTAACAGCAAGAAAAGTTCTGCAGGCCTTGGGCTTCATGGCATCATGCATAATCTTGGTCCCATTTGCCAGACTACATATGAGGAAACTACAGTGGTACCTAAAGAATTTATGGTCCCAACACAGACACAGTCTAGAAACAGAAATCCCACTAATTCCATGCTTAAAACAGGAGTTCCTATGGTGGGCTCAGGCATGCCAGTCAAACCCAGGCCTACCCTTTCGCAGATGTCAACCAAGCCAGACCATCACAACAGACGCCCAGACCTAGGGGGGCCCACATGCTGGACAAATGCGTGCAGGATTGTGGACACAGGATCAACTTCACCTGCACATCAATCTAAAAGAAATGCTGGCAGTAAAACTGGCAATCCAAAAGTTCAAACCATTCCTCAAAGAGGGCCAGTTGATGATAAGGACAGACAACACCACAGTCATGTGGTACATCAACAAACAGGGAGGCACTCATTCATACCCCTATGCAGAATGACCTTGGAGCTGTGGACCCTGGCACTCAGCTACAACATTCAGTTACAGGCAATATTTGTACCGGGAAAGACAATACTCTAGCAGACATATTAAGCAGAACCACTGGATGCCCACGAATGGAAGCTGCACCGGACATCTTCAAGACCATCTCAAAGAAATGGGGAATGCCACAGATAGACCTATTCGCATCACCTCTCAATCACCAGCTCAAAAATTCTGCACAAGGACATTCCACCCACTAGCATGGAAAGTGGACTCACTCTCCTTCAACTGGAAAGGCCTAACAGCATATGCATTCCCACCTCTTCCTTTGATACACAAGCTACTACTAAAAATCAAGGAAGAACGCCCACGGATACTCCTGATAGCTCCAAACTGGCCAAGACAACACTGGTACCCACTACTGAAGAGCATGTCTCGAACAATATGTGGCCAATACCCTGATGCCTTTGATGTTAACTCAGAACAACTACAGCATCATACATCCAAACCTAAAACGCTGCAACTGACTGCATGGAACATCACATAGCAGCAGCTAATCCAGAACTTTCCCAAAGAGTTAAAGACATTATTCTTGAAGCACGCAGACCTTCAACAAGAAGGAACTATGCTGGAAAATGGAACAGGTTTGTCATTTGGAGTATGGAAAGAGGAAAAGATGTGTCAAACATAGATATGCCTAACATTCTGGAGTATCTGGCGAACTTCTTCATTCAGGCCTGTCCTACTCCTCCATCAAGATACATGCATCAGCTATTTCAGCAGAATACAGCTTTGATCCACCTGTTTTTCGCACCTTTGCTCAGGCAGTTCCTCAGAGGAATCAAGAATGTAAAACCTCCAAGGAAACCACCATTACCAGCTTGGGATTTAAACTTTGTGCTAGAAAAGTTGACACTATCACCCTGAACCAGCAGCAACAGCAGACCTACAACACCTGTCATGGAAAACTGCTTTCCTACTGGCAATTACTTCAGCAAGGAGGGTTTCAGAACTACAGGCCTTAATGGCAGTGCAACCCTTCCTAATCTTCCACCAAGATAGAGTGTCCATGAGGACTAATCCTACATTTATGCCCAAGGTGGTATCCAGAGTATCTTTAAACCAGGCAATCCACCTACCTACCTTCTTTCCCAACCCACAAAACAGAGGGAAAGAATACTGCATACCTTGATGTACATAGACAGCTACGCTACTACTTGGACAGAACAAAAATAGCAGAAAGACTGACCAACTTTTTAGCCTATGCAACAGGAAGGAAGGAAAAGCTATTTCAAACAGACAATCTCCAAATGGATAGGAAATTGCATACGATACTGTTACTCCTTCCATGGAAAACCAATTCCACAGAACATAAGACCTCATTCTACAAGGGCAACAGCCACTACCACAGCCTTCTTACGAGGTGGCAACCAAAGACATTATTGAGGCGGCTACTTGGACCTCCGTGCATACATTTGCCAAGCATTATAATTTGCCTCTATATTCCAGATCCCGAGCAGGGTTTGCCACTGCTGTACTGCAAGGGATCCTAAACATACCATAATCTACTTTTATCCTCCTCCCCTAGTTGGCTATGGTATTCTACCCACTTGTTATGACTGCAGATGCATCCATGAAGGACATAGTACAGTTTTGTACCTACCATAAATGTAGATGTCCGAACTGGATAGCATCTGCAGTCAGGATTACCTCCTCCTTCCCTCTGTGGTACTCCTAGGGTGTTTACCCTCCTAATAGCTAGCTGTTGGGGAGTCTTTATGGTGTATTTGTTTGTATATATGTACATATATACTTATTGTTGTGTTTAATCTATTTGGAAACATTGGCATCTATCCAAATTTTAGCCTGCAAGAGGGCTACTGGCATCTGGGGCAAGAAACACTGAGGAAAATGGCGTCGGCTGATGCTTTTATACCCGAAGACCAACAGAGATGACGGAGGCGACATCAGCCGGACCCGGACTTTGGAATCCGTCCGACTGCAGGGCTGCCTGACAGGACAACCCACTTGTTATGACTGCAGATGCTATCCAGTTCGGACATCTACATTTATGGTAGGTACAAAACTGTACTTTCTATGCCCCCTCCTGATAAGAGGCCTAGGGTGGAACCTGAGCTTGAGAGTTTTGAGCAGTTTTCGGAGGCTTCTGAGTCTTCGGCTGAAGACTTGCAGGAGTATCCTCCTTATTCTGATTCTGATGTGGATGATTCTACTCCTTCAGCTTCTCCTCCTGAGGATTTTTCTTTTTCAGAGACTCTTCATTCCATGAGGGAGCATTTTAAATGGGAAGGTCAAGATTTCTCTGATTCCAGGAAGAGGCTTAGGGAATTTTTGTTTTTACCCCAGCATAGGCCTTTAGCTATACCTCCTGTTCTGGATGTGGTGGAAGATGTTTTTGCAGAGGCTTCCTGAACCCTGATTCTTTGCCTCCTGCCCCAGTTAAACCAGATAGGTACTATAGGGTGCCTGAAGCTCATAAGTATTTTTTTAAGAGTCCTAGGGCAGACCCGGAAACTGTTTCTCAGGGGCCTAAAGGTGTTAAGGCTTCTGTTGTTAAAATCCTGTTCCTCCTGATAAAGAGGCAAGGGCTTTGGCTAGATGGGGAAAGAAAGTGTATACTTCTTCCACTTTAGCCATGAGGGCGTTGAATTGCCAGTTTCACATGTTAAAATATCAAAATTATCTCCTTTCACAATTGAAGTCTAAGGTGGATGCTCTGGCGGAAGGTATTGAGTGTAAAGAGTTGCAGGATTTAGTTCATGTGTCTGAACAGGTGGGTAAGCATTCCTTGCAATGTGGTTTTGATGCTGTGCAGGCCTCCTCGAGGGTGGCTGCCACTGGTTCTGTTCTTCGTAGGCACGCCTGGTTGAGGGATCAGAATTTAGCTGAGCATGTTAAGACAAGGATTTTGGATGCTCCATTACAGTCTGACGTGTTGTTTGGTTCGCCTGTGGAAGCAGTTTTAAAGAAAATGGAGGACAAGGCTAAGTCTATGCAGACTGTTAAAGATTTTTTGCAGGTTCAGCCTCCAGTTTAGTAGAAATTGGCCTGCTAAGGGATGGACATATCCTGCTTATGATTCCCAGTCTAGGGGTAGGTCTAGACGTGGTAGGGGCAGAGCTCAAGGTTCTTTTAGGCCTAGAACAGGAGTTCACCTGCTCAGTCTTCTGGTGAGGGCAGGGGTCAGTCCTTTCGTAAACAGACCCAATGACCTGCCTTTTCAGCTGCCAGTACATTCTCGTCTGGCAGCACCTTTGGGAGGAAGGCTGGCTCTTTTCAAAGAAAATTGGGATTTAATTACCCAAGACAGATGGGTATTGGATATCATTCACCACGGTTACAGGTTTTATTTCCATACCTTGCCTCCTTTCAAAGGCATGCCAGACATTCCTCCTCTACAAAGAAAAGAGGCTCACAAGCAAATTTCTCTGTTACTCCAAATAGGGGCCATTCAGCGGTTCCTGTGCCAGAAAGGGGCCTAGGATTTTATTCTCGCCTGTTCCTAGTACCAAAGAAGGGGAACACGTGGAGACCAATTTTGGATTTATCTATCCTCAACACTTATCTGGACATTCCCAAGTTCAAAATGTTGACGTTACAACAGCTTTTACCTCTGCTGGGAAAAGATCACTGGATGGTAACTTTAGATCTCAAGGAGGCTTACCTTCATGTGCCTATCAGACTAAGTTGCAGGAAGTATCTGCGTTTGAGCTGGGAATTCCCATTATCAGTTCTCTGCATTGCCCTTTGGCTTATCTACTGCCCAGAGTATTCACAAAGGTTCTGGCTCCAGTGATAGCTTACTTCAGGCTAAAAGGAATACAAATCTATCCTTACTTGGACAACTGCCTGATTCTGGCTCAAGAAAAGGAAGACCTTTACAGCATTTGGAATATGTGATAGCAGTGCTAAGATGCCTAGGGTATTCTGTGAACGAAATAAAGTCCAGTCTAGTACCCTCTCAAGACATGTGCTTTCTGGGTGTGAGACTGAATACAGCAGCCCAGATGGCCTTTTTAACCCGGACAAACAAAAGAATCTTTCCATTTACTTCCATCAACTATCTCTTCAGTCCGGGCTGACTGCAAGGACAGTCCTTCAAGCCTTA
The DNA here is from genome assembly GCF_019279795.1 of Protopterus annectens. NCBI lineage: Eukaryota > Metazoa > Chordata > Ceratodontiformes > Protopteridae > Protopterus > Protopterus annectens. The sequence continues at coordinate 1,195,599,375 of NC_056741.1, forward strand.
GGGTTCATGGCATCTTGTATTCTGGTGCTTCCCAATGCCAAACTGCATATGAGGAAGCTGCAATGGTATCTCAAAAATGTATGGACACAGCACTGCCAGGATTTGGACACTGTCATTCAAATAATACCTTGCATTCAAAAGGAATTTTTGTGGTGGGCTCAGGAATGTCACCTAAACAAGGGACTCTCTGTGACCCGGCCAGAGGCGAGTCAGATTCTAACGACAGATGCCTCAGACATTGCTTGGGGAGCTCATCTAAATGGAAAGTGGATACAAGACAAGTGGCCTGCCAGACTACAGCATCTACATATCAACATGAAGGAGATGTTAGCAGTCCAGTTTGCATTAATGGCTTTCAAGGAGTTACTTCTTCCAGGGCAGGTGTTGATTCTAACAGACAACACAACTGTCATGTGGTACATCAACAAACAAGGGGGAACACATTCTTACCCGTTATGCAGGCAAGCAATGATTTTATGGGAGACTGCACTCAGCTTGCAACTGACTCTTCAGGCAAGGTTTCTGCCGGGAGCACAGAACTCCTTAGCAGATGTGTTAAGCAGACAAATCATGGATCCCCACGAGTGGAAACTGGATCTTCATGTATTTCGGAAATTGACAGTGTCATGGGGAACTCCAGACATAGATCTGTTCGCTTCTCCACTAAACCACCAGTTGCCAAAGTTTTGCACAAAGAGGTTTCATCACACAGCTTGGAAAGTGGATGCTCTTTCTTTCAGTTGGAAAAATCTTCATGTGTATGCCTTTCCACCTCTGCCTCTTCTCCCAAAGGTGCTCCTAAAGGTCAGACAAGACAAGCCAAGGATGATTTTAATAGCTCCAGATTGGCCTCGGCAACACTGGTACCCATTACTGAGGAGTCTGGTAAGGAAGCCTCCATGGCCTTTACCTTTGATTCCGCACCTGTTGTCTCAGAGGGACGGTCATCTGCTCAATATCAAGCTTCACTCTCTTCATCTAACAGCCTGGCATATTCTGTTTTGAAACACAGCAGGTCTCAACTTCCTCAACAAGTTTTAAATGTGATTATGGAAGCCAGAAGACCTAGTACAAGGAAAGTGTATGCAGAAAAATGGAAGAGATTTTTATTTTGGAGTGCAGCAAAGAATTTGGAGATTTCTGAGCCTAATTTGAGTGTGGCTCTTCAATATCTTACTGAGTTATTGGACAAAGGTTTGTCTTTCTCTTCCATTAAGATTCATGCTGCAGCAATTTCAGCTCACTATGATTGTGACCCACCATTGTTTTCGCATCCTTTGTTCAAGCAATTTCTTAGAGGGGCAAAGAATATAAGACCCCACGTAGAGCTCCTACTCCTGCTTGGGATCTCAATTTTGTGTTGAAGAAACTTACTCTACAACCTTTTGAGCCTCGGCTACTGCTGAATTGAAATACTTGTCATGGAAGACTGCTTTTTGTTGGCCATTACTTCTGCAAGAAGGGTTTCTGAATTGCAGGCCCTTATGGCGGTAGAGCCTTTTTGATTTTCCATAAGGATAGGGTATCATTACGCACTAATCCTTCCTTTATGCCTAAGGTGGTTTCTAGTGTGGCTTTAAACCAAACTATTCATTTGCCTACTTTCTATGCAGATCCCCAAAATAAGGGGAAAAGATTTTGCACACTTTAGATGTACACAGGCAGTTGCGTTATTATTTAAGCAGGACTAAGGATTTTAGGCAGTCTCAGCAGTTGTTTGTTTCTTTTGCTTTGAGTTCTCAGGGCAAGCCTGTGTCAAAACAAACTATTTCTAAGTGGATTGGGTTTTGCATTGCATTTTGTTATTCCCATCATGGCAAGGAGATTCCAGCTGGGATTAGGCCTCATTCCACTAGGGCTACTGCCACTTCAACAGCATTTCTAAGGGGTGGCAACTAAGGATATTTTGGAGGCAGCTACTTGGAGTTCAGTGCATACTTTCTCTAAGCATTACCACCTTCCTCTCTACTCTAAATCTAGGGCTGGTTTTGCCACAGCTATTTTGCAAGGCATGTTGACAGCTCCTGCTTCTTTATGATTTGCCAGCCTCCCTTACCTCTGCTTTGGGATTCTACCCAAGTGTTAGGACTGCAGCAATGTGGAATGAAGAACATAGTACAGTTTTGTACCTACCATAAATGTAGATGTTCGAGGATCCACATTGCTGCAGTCCAATTTACCCTCCCTCCTTCCCTCTGTGTTTAGGGGTGGTTGTGTGGGTGAGGTTATACTCTTGTAATTTTGTATATATTGTACATATTTTTGGTGCAGGAGTGTTTGGTGTTTTTGGTTTTGGCCTTATCTTTTTAGGGTCTTCTGACATCTGGGGCAAGAAAAGACTGAGGATATGACGTCGGTCATGCGCATTTGTACCCTGACGTCCTGACGTCAGACTAATGCGCCTTGACCGACGTCAGCCATATACTTTGGTATTCGGGCCGACTGGGACAGCGGACTACCCAAGTGTTAGGACTGCAGCAATGTGGATCCTCGAACATCTACATTTATGGTAGGTGCAAAACTGTACTTTTTGTCACCTTGTTGTACTATTACCTTCATAGGCGCAAATCTAGACACAGTAGACATGTCTGCGAGGCTAACAGATCAGAGAATAATAGACATACACAGACTGGTCTCACTCCTTTTCAACAACAACAGAATCAAAGCCAGGTTAGTTCTGAAAGTGTTGGGAATTATGGCGGCTGTCATACCTCTGCTTCCATTAGCCAGATTCCACATGCGAATCCTTCAATGGATGCTCTTTACACAATGGTCATACCAGCAACTTCCAATGTCCCACACCATTATGATCACGCAGGCGTGCAGAAATCATCTCATGTGGTGGATGTCTTCCCCTCAGCTCTGGTTGGGAAGACCCTTTGTTCCTCCCCCTCCGGTTGCTACTCTGACAACGGACGCCTCCCTGATCGGGTGGAGGGGGCATTATCAGGGCAGGACGGTCCAGGGCACATGGCAACCAGACGAATGCCACTTGCACATAAATGTTCTGGAGATGAGAGCAGTGCTTTTAGCGTTGCAAGCCCTTCAAGACTCTCTCCTCTTGGGAACGATTGCAATCCAGACAGACAATATGTCAGTAGTGTGGTACATCAACAAACAAGGCGGAACCAGGTCCTACCCCCTGTGTCGAGAAGCACTCAGATTGTGGCAATGGGCGATTTCTTCTCAGCGTTTTCTGATAGCAACGCACATCCCCGGGAAGTCCAATCAAATAGCGGACAAATTGAGCAGAGCTATCCTCATGCCTCACGAGTGGTCTCTGAAGGACTCTGTTGTGAGAGAGATTTTTCTCAAGTGGGGTCAGCTTTGCTGCGATCTTTTTGCTACTCCCCAAAACAGCAAGTGCAGACATTATTTCACTCTATTCCCTTTACCAGGCCAACCCAGCAGAGACGCTCTAGTCCAAGTTTGGCCCCGGGGACTTCTGTATGCATTTCCTCCCTTCCCACTAATCTCTCAAGTGATACAGAAAGCTATCGCTCAGAAGGCCTCGTTGATCCTCATTGCTCCTTACTGGCCTCGACAGGTGTGGTTCCCCTTTCTACATCAATTTCTACTGGAGCGACCTTGGCATCTGGACCTAGCTCCAGACCTTTTGATCCATCAATCGGGTCAGTTATATCGCTCCCTCCCCTCTCTGAACATCACTGCTTGGTTCCTCCAGTTCCAACCTTAGCCAGGCTTCCTCAATTATCTCACTCTGTTCGAGATATTTTGATAGCTTCCCATAAATCTTCCACTAGGAAGATTTATTTGAGTAAGTGGAAACGTTTCACATATTGGGCTCAAGGAAGGGACATAGATCCTTTCACTGCTTCCATCCAAATAGTCCTTGATTTTCTAGCTGAACTCTTCCATGCAGGTTCATCCCCTTCTACTCTTAAAGTTCAATTGGCAGCTATTTCTAACTTTCATGTGGGTATTTCTGAGTCTGCCTTAATGTCCCACAAGCTTTGCAAAGCCTTTTTGAAAGGAGTTTTTCTTCTCAGACCTCCTATAAGAAATCCTCCTTCTCCTTGGGACCTAAATTTAGTTCTTACTTCTTTGATTCTACCCCCTTTCGAACCTGCAGCCTCCTGTTCTTTAAAATTGCTATCATGGAAGACTCTCTTTCTGGTAGCTATTACTTCAGCTAGAAGAGTCTCAGAACTTCATGCACTCAGCTGTCGACCTCCTTATCTATTGTTCCATAAGGACAGGGTATCCTTACGAACCAACCCGTCCTTTTTGCCTAAGGTAGTCTCAACGTCAAATCTAAATCAAAGCATTGACCTCCTGTCTTTTTCCAGAATATTCCAATAGGTCTGAACAAAAATTACACTGGCTAGATGTTCATCGTCAGTTGAGGTACTATTTGGATAGAACAAAACAATTCAGAAAATCTGACCAACTGTTTATCTCCTATGCAGAAGGCAGAAAGGGACTTTCAGTTTCAAAGGTATCATTATCTAGATGGCTTACATCTCTGATTACCCTTGTTTATGAGATTAGACACCAAAAGCTGCCTAATAAACCTAAGGCCCATTCTACCAGAGCTTTGGCTACTTCCTTAGCCTTCCAAGACAGACTGCCTATTGACACCATTTGTGCAGCGGCTACTTGGGCTACTCCTCACACTTTCATTTCTCATTATAAGTTGGATTTAGCTTCTAGGCATAGAGCTAACTTTGGTTCCACTGTTCTCAGGAGTCTGTTCCGTTAGGCCACCGGGACAAGGTGCTAGGGGCGGTCCCATCCAGCAAGAATGAAGGCGAGATAGACAACTTAACATATAGAAGTTATGTTCTTACCATAACGTTCCATGTTAGTTGTCTTCTTCTCGCTTCTTCTTAAGGCCCCACCCTCCTTCCCCTGGCCTGGACAGACCTAGAGGAGTTGTGATTGTGACCTCTCTTTCTACCACCTCTTTTCTTAGGCATATGCTGCTTGCATATTTCCTGAATCAGGATGTAGGTCACCCTTCTTTCTCCCTGTTGTTAGAGGTGGACTCTGTTTAGAGTTATTCTGTTACTATTATAAGCTGGGGTTAGCTTACAAACGAGATCTGAGGTAACTCTCGCCTAGCATTGTGGGATATAAGGGGAGCCTTGAGCCGGTGGAACCAACTCTCGAGCTTTTAGAGTGGCCGAGTCGGAGCCGAGGTCGGCTCCGAACCCATCCAGCAAGAAGAAGGCGAGAAGAAGACAACTAACATGGAACGTTATGGTAAGAACATAACTTCTATTTTTTTCTTATTGTTCACTCTAGTGGTCATCTGAATGTGTTCTATATCGCAGAAGTTAGTGCCATTTTTGGTATGAACATAGAGAATCCAAGAGAGTGATTGGAGTAGACAAGTATCCCATCAGTACTAGGTAGGAGAGTCAAGTTATATGCATTTTCCCTAGCTCTTTAACCATGGTGAATTAAACTAAAGCAATCCTGAAGAGGACTGCCGAGTTACAGTAGACTCTGATATATTGCAACTGCATTTCAGCCTAGGGTACCACACAGCCAGACAGCTGTTGGCCACTATATTTATGAGCCTGACAGATTAAATTGCCCAGCCTTCGTCTAAATTTGTCTTTCATCACAGGGCTGTAAGGTTGGTTGGCTGGATGCTGTTTGTCATGGTAGAAGGCTGCACAATTTTCTTTAGCATAAGGAAGCTGCTGCAGAAACAGAAACCATGCAAATTTGACATGGTGGAACTGTAGAGCACAGCAGCAAAACTGCTTGTGCTTGCAGTTTTCATTCACTTCCATAGTCATTGAGATCCTGATGTTGTCTTCTGTCTGATTCACTTAGAAGACTTTGCAGGTTTTACTACGCTTAGTCTAAGATCTTGTGGCAAGCCTACTCACCACAAATTTTGGTAAAGGGCTCATTGCAGCTCAAAAGCTCAAGTAATTGCAAAATCTATGTTGATCCAGTAAAATGTATCACATCATGTCTGTGTTCCAGTGCCTTTGTGTTTTCTGTTAGTGGGCAAACATAGCATATATCTATAATTTTTTTTTTTTTTTTTCTTCTGAACTGAGGCATGAAACTCCTGATGACACTTGAAGGTCAGTGAAACATGCAGATATTTCCACTTTAACAGTAGCAACTTTGCATTACATTCTGGTCTGTCTATATTTTCAGATGGAGAAGGCAGTGAAGACTTAACTGGCAGAGCCATATTCTTGAAATACCCTGAAGAGTAATGTTATCATAAATATTAAACTAAGTACTTGAATAGTTGTGATAGAACCTCTGCAGTTTCATGTGTTTTTTCATGGAATGGAAAATGTCATATTCTAAAAATGTTATGGAGACCAAATCATTTTATTGTGAAACTGTGCGAGTGGTATAGGAGCAGTTTAAATAATGTGTAACATGTATGAGAACACATTTTTGTGCCAAAAACATAAAAAAATACAACTGTCAAACCTCTTATACAGTCCGTTTAAAGAATATTTCTACAGACTATAATAAGTTGCCATTACTTATTTTGTGGAGAATTGCCATTTTGATCAGCTTACAGGGTTATTTATTGAATAGGTTTCTCAAGGTACTGGCTAAACAGTGCTTGGGTGGGTTGGGAGAACTGCAGCTATTCTTTGTAAAGCTGAAAGACCAAGGGCACTAGTCATTCTGACATGATAAAAAGTAGACAGCTTTAAACTTACAGGTTTTATTTCTGTCCTATTTTCCCTAGAACTGAAGCCTGTATCAATTTAGAAACATGACATGTCTTATTTTTTTCCAACAAATGAGGTGGCAGTACATCTGTCAGACTGTGTCTTGGTGTACAGGGCCATGTCATGATACTCCCCCAAGGTTTATTCTGTCTCTGACTTTGTGATTGTTCATGTTGGTGTGAATTACCGGAGACGTACCTCCCTGGACTACATGAAAAGAGACATGGAAGAGCTCTCTGATCATGTAGCCCAGGCTGGTATGACCCTGACCCTGAGTAGCATCCTGCCCTCACCAAGAGTGATACCTCAGTATAAAGAAAAAATGATCAGTTTCAACAATTGGCTAAGCTTCTGGTGTCATTCAAAGGGGATCCAGTGTCTTGTCAGCCTGGGATGACATGCCGCTTTGCTTCGCAAGAGACGGCTTGCACCTGTCACCCCTAGGCTTTCGAATACTGGCCAAGGCTCTTGCTGCCCCCATAGTGCCTTTTTTAGGCAAGGCTCAAAAGTCAAACCCACCTCTGTAAACAGCACAATTAACAAAATGCTGAGGGTTATACTACTCAATGCCAGGAGTTTAAATCTCAAAATGCACATGCTCGAGGCACTCCTCAGTATGGAGAACGTCGACATATGTGCAGTAACTGAAATGTGGTTCAAGGCTCCAGAGAGCACCCCAGCACTACCGGGCTACAACTCATACCACACGTTTCGGCCACAGAACACAGACCAAAACACAAAATGAGGGAGGGGGTGTATCCATATTCATCAAGGATACCTACACCTCCAGGTTAGTGGCACAGCATGATACCTGTGAGATCATCCATGTGCAACTAACATTGGGCAAATCTGCAATGCAAATTGTGGCCTGCTACAGATCACCCACCATGACCCAGGACCACCACTCCACCTTTCTGGAGACACTGGAAAACATGAAGGTCCTACCAAACACCCTGATATTGGGTGATTTCAATTACCCTACCATTCACTGGGAAAACTACTCGAGTACAAATTCCCAGGCCCGGCGCTTCCTGGAATTCATCAACTCAAATGCCCTGGATCAGCTGGTAAACTCCCCTACCAGAGGTGAAAACATATTGGACCTGGTCATCACCAACATGGGCAACAGGTGTTCCACACCGGAGGTCATCCTGTCACTGGTTAGATCAGACCATAAACTAATTACTCTGGATGTCCACCCCACCACCACCCCCAACTAAGGAAACCACAGTAAAAACTTTTCTAAAGCAAACTTCACTTTACTTAAGACAGAGGTGGCAAATTTCACAGCCCCCACGCTAAATGATAAAGCTGCCCAAGATGCCAAAACCTTTACAAATGCACTCTATGAGCACCTACAAGGATTCATGGATTGGGCCATCCCTAGCAAAACCAAGACTCACTCCTCTAAGAGAAGGAATCCAGTTTGGTGGACCCCTGCAATAAACAGGCTATACAATAGAAGGAGGAAACTAGTTCAGAAAAAAAAAGCAAATCCCAGGAAAGAAAGACATCCCTGATCAGTATCAGTAAGAAACTGAGGTCCCTCATGAAATCATCCAAGGCTAACTTTGAAAGAAAAATAGCCAAGGATTCAAAAGATAACCACAAAGCCTTCTTTAGCTATGTTAAGAATCTAAGTGGCAACTCGCAGATATGCACCGAACTAGTGCAAAGTAGCACAAAATATACTGAACCTACTGATATTGCCAACATCCTGGCAGATAGATTCAGTGCAAACTTCACCCCCGCTCTCACCTCCAAAAGGGCCCACAACAATACTGGAAAAGTGTAGTGTCCCAAAAATTACAGACGCACAGGTGAAAACAGCCCTTTCAAAAGCCAAAAACTCAGCGTCACTGGGACCAGATGGTGTCCCAGGCTGCGTCTTGCACGAACTACAGAACAAACTAACCCCCCCCCACCTAAACACGTTGTTCAACCTCAGCCTCTCCACAGGCTACGTGCCCATAGAATGGCGCACAGCAATGGTTATTCCTCTCCACAAAGGAGGGGCCACAACTGACCCTGGTAACTATCGCCCCATAAGCCTGACTAGCCTGGTCTGCAAGGCTATGGAGCGCATCATCATGGAACTCATTAACAAAGACATTGGGAACCTCCAAACACTTGACCCGACCCAGTTCGGCTTTGTTAGGGGCAGGTCATGCCTACTAAACCTGGTTGACTTCTTCAAGACAGTCACCAAGGCCATAGACGAGGGAAAGGTGGTTCACACAGCCTACCTTGACCTCGCCAAGGCTTTCGACACCATTGCCCACTCGGGTATTAAAGAAAAACTCACCAGCCTGAACATAAACCTCTACGTCACGAGATGGGTTGCCAACTGGCTTACAGACAGAACTCACAACCGGTAAGAATAGCAGGCTCCAGGTCCGAGACTAAACCAGTCACAAGTGGTGTCCTGCAAGGCTCGGTCCTGGAACCCCTACTGTTTGGCATATACTTTTCAGAAGTACAGGCAAACACAGGAGGACTGTGGCTAACCAAGTTCACCGATGACTGCAAACTGGGAGCCATAATTGACTCTCCGGCTGACACGGACATCCTCCAAAAGGGCCCTACTGAGACGGACACCTGGTGTCAAAGTTATGGTCTCAAGCTAAATGCCAAAAAATGCATAGTCATCTCGTTTGGGAAAAACAAAACACCTACGAATTACCACATAGGTGGCAGCCCCCTTAATACAGAAGAGGTAATAAGAGATCTGGGGACCCAGGTAGATAGTAATCTCTCCTTTGACAATCATATTTCCAAAGTAGTTAGGAAATCCTTCTATGTGGCCCATCTAATTACTAAAGAGTTCGCATCTAGAAATAAAGAGGTTACAATGCCCCTCTACTCGTCACTCATTAGACTCATCATAGAGTGCAATACCCCATTTGGGATGTACCTCACAAGACACTGCCAACAACTGGAAAGACCACAAAAGTACCTCACCAAGAGGATTACTGGTCTCAAACATATGTCCTATGCAGCCCAACTGAAAAAACGCAGGTTGTACTCAGTGGCATATTGCTTACTCATAGGTGACCTCTGCCTGACTTACAAAGCCATGTCCAACTCAGAATTGATGGACATGCTCCACTTAAAGAAATCCAAGTCACTGTGAGCCACATGCTCTAGTGAGCTAAACCTCGCCACAACAATCAATAGAACATGCTGGAGGGATAGATTCCTGTCACAGAGACTCCCCATGCTTTGGAACAAAATTCCAAATTACATCAGGCAGAGCCCCTCACTAACACTCTTGACGAGTGGATGGGTAACAGGAAATACACTCCTGGGATCACTTCATTGGCTCTGCTTGACAGAGGATCAGTTAATTAATCAATGGGGCGCGAAAGTCGACACACTCTGGCTAGGCTTATAAATGCCCTCGGGCAGGTAGCCTAGTACCTACCTATGAACCTATAATTGCTGTGGTGCATTTTAGTCCTCCCATTTCAGCTCTAGTGGAAGTTTTCTTTTTCCCATCAGCACACTGCTATTTTTCTCTTGCATTATAGCTGTAGCACATGCTTTCAGTGGGAGACCATTTCCTTTTAGTCTAACTGTTTAACACGTATCCTGCTTCCAGATGGTTGTGGAGTGTTGACAATTAATGTAAACATTTTTGGGGGCATGGCACACTTACTGAAGCCCTGCAGTGTAAGAGTTATAACATCTACCTGTAGTTAGTGCCTTTAATATTGTGCTGCTGTTGCAGATAATGTGCTGACTGTACAACTGATAACTAAAGCCCTGAAGTGTAAGAGTTGTAGCATCTACCTGTAGTTAGTGCCTTTTTCATTGTGTTGCTGTTACAGATAATTTATTGACTGTACTACTGATAACTAAAGCCCTGCAGTGTAAGAGTTGTAGCATCTACCTGCAGTTAGTGCGTTTTTTGTTGTGCTGCTGTTACAGATAACTTACCGACTGTGCTACTGATAATTAAAGCCCTGCAGTGTAAGAGTTGTAGCATCTACCTGTAGTTAGTGCCTTTTTCATTGTGCTGCTGTTACAGATAATTTACTGACTGTGCTACTGATAATTAAAGCCCTACAGTGTAAGAGTTGTAGCATCTACCTGCAGTTAGTGCATTTTTTGTTGTGCTGCTGTTACAGATAACTTACCGACTGTGCTACTGATAACTAAAGCCCTGCAGTGTAATTGCTGTAACATCTACCTGTAGTTAGTGCCTTTTTTCATTATGCTGCTGTTATAAGTTACTGACTGTACTACTGATGCAATGTAAGGGTTGTAGCATCCATCTCTTCTTATTGCCTTTTTTCTGTTGTAGATTACTAAGTCTACTATTGTTACTGAAGCCCTGCATTGTTAAGAGTTGTAGCATCTAGTTAGTGCCTTTTTGTTATACTACTTTTGTAGCTTACTTTCTATTTTATGTGCATGTGAATTGTAATATTTATAAGATGTATGTATGTGTGTGTACACATTTTTCACTTTAGATCCCCATATCTTTGAGTAATAAATGTATGTATCTGAGCTACTGTACCAGATTTTTTATCACCGTTTTTACATGTATCATGTAGCGAAATTTAAGTTTTCACTAATGACAGAAGCCTCTACATTTTATAAAGTAACTATAGCGAGAATCAGCAGACGTTGACCTACCTTTAATACTTCCATTAACTCAAGTATAACAGACAAAGACAACTTATCTGTAATACTTCTTTTAGCTCTAAATGTAACAGATGACCTATCTGTAATACTTCCATTAACTCTAAATATAACAGACCTATTTGTAATACTTCCGTTAACTCTAAATATAACAGATGACCATAATACTTCTGTTAGCTCTAAATGTAGCAGATGACCTATCTGTAATACTTCTGTTAAATCTAAATATAACAGACGACTTATCTATAATACTTCATTAGCTCTAAATAACCAGACTTTCTGTGGAATAAACTCTTAAATTGGTCTCCCAACCCCACCATACCTTGGCACATTCCCTGCCTTGTGCCACTACAGATCTTGGAATCCAAAACCTTGCCTATTAATGATTCCACCGCAGAACCCACTTCCTATTCACACTTTAATAAATAAAAGTAAAGCTCCCACCAAAATGAAATAAACAAACATTAAACTCTACTGAATTGTTCAAAAAAAAAAACACAGAGAAGAAAGAATCAGACTATATCCTTCCACCTGTCTCTCTCACTGGGTGCAAAATCCATACCGAACATAAAAATTGCCGCCAACTAGTAAAAAAATTGCATGAATTAACCTCAGGTAACTAAGAGTACCATTCTAAAAACTAAGCAATATTATTGTACTGCTCTACAGGAAAACTCCAAACCAGTTTTGATCAACAGTCAATAAACTTATTCACCCTGGTAAATAAACAACACTGCCCTTTCACAAAAGAAACAAACTGTAACAGCAGGCCGATGCAAGTTTGTAGTGTTGCTGGCTCCCTTAGTAAACCCACCTTCTTCAGTGTAATACCTCCTTTTTGACTTTTCCTTCTTTAAAATCTGTTACTTCCTACACATACCTGGCCTATATCATATCACTTCTAGTTTAATTATATTTGTAAATTCAGTTATAGCTATCCATCTCATAACCCAGTTTTTCATTATGGTTTATTGCTTGTCACACTTATAGTAGATTTCGTATTACAGTAGATGTACCTGTAAATACGTAAGCTGATGCTCTGTGGCCACTATGTAGATCTATTTATAGTGGATGAAGCTTACTCACGTAATATTTCTTTGGAGAATATTGATGCAACTGCTGATTCCCCATAAAGATAAACACAAGGAATGCTTTTTCTTTCTAGTTGCTAACCACAATCACATTCAGTGTGAAATTTGTCAGGCATTTGTAGTAAAGACCTTGCATAGCCATTTGTCTTCCCTTTTAGTATATTTAGAAATCAATGTCTAAAGCTACTAGCTCAGTGAACCATGGCTTCTGAATCATCCTGCTCTGATGTTCAGCCACCACTTATGAAGAAGTTTAAAAAGACACATGTTGAGACTTCTGCTGTCCAGCCTTTTCCAGGGTTGGCTGAAGAACCCAAGGGCCATCTAGTTCCAAAGCCAGCTGTCTCTGTTGCGACTCAGTTGGAGGCCAACATGAGGCTGCCTACCCCCACGTCCACTGAGGCTGGGCCTACATTTACTGCAGATAAGGAGGAAGAACTGCAGTTTATGGGATCTATGGGGATTCCCTGTGTTCTTCTTAGGGAAGAAATTCCTGGTTCCTTTATTGAAGTCAGGCAGAGGGCTGAACCTTCTCAGTTTGTCAAGGCAGAGCTTCCTTTGAAAAAGAAACAAAAAACTAGACATGTTGCTTCTGTGGCTAAGGACCCACACAAATCACAGTACCACATCAGCCCTACTATCCTTTTCTAATACCATCAATAACTTCAGAAACAATAATAAACTATCATCTGCTCTTTTCTTAGACCTCTCCAAGGCCTTTGATATGGTGAACCACATTCAACTCCTCCATACATTAAAAAAACTGTCACTCAGCAATTCCACGCTGAAATGGTTCCAATCCTACCTGTCCAATAGGCAACAGGCTGTTCTATGGCAGGACAAATTATCTACATGCCTACCTGTTACACTTGGAGTTCCCCAAGGATCTATTCTTGGCCCTCTTCTCTTCACCATCTTTGTTAATGACCTGCCCACAATCACCCCCCATGCCACATGCATTCAATATGCAGATGATTCCACTATCATCAGCACTGCCTCCAACCTGGCAGACCTCACTGCTTCAACCCAAGACACCTTCAACCTAATAGAAAAATGGTTCTCAAGTCGACAACTAGTTCTCAACCCCAACAAAACAAAACTACTTACTTTCTCACCCACTAACAAGACTCTTCCCCACCTTCTCTATTACATCCTCCAATGGAATCACTATATCACCAGAAGCTCACACAAAGCTATTAGGTGTTACCATTGATAACTCCCTTAAATTTGACACCCATTTCAATCTTACCATCAAAACCGTCAATAAAAAGCTTGGCTCTCTCTATAAAGTAAAACACTTTCTCACTCCTCACGCTAAAATTACAATTGCCAGCACACACCTACTATCAACTCTTTTCTATGCCTCCCCCCTCTTTACAAACCTAAACAAGACAACCCTTAACAAAATTGCTTCTTGTTACAATCACATAGCTAGATTTGCCACAAATTCCACCTTTAGAACGCACCACTGCACTAACTTGAAGCAACTAGGGTGGTTAGAGTTTTCCAGCCAACTCCATTTCAACCAACTCAAAATGGCTCACCAGGTACTGTTTCAGAAAACACCAGCTCTGAAAAACATCATTCACCCCTATATTAACCTGCAATCTTTACGCTCCTCCAATAAGATCTTAGCTCAAACTACCAAAGCCAATAATTCTGCTGGGGATTCTCTATTCTCAAACTTTGTAGGTAAAATGTGGAACTCCCTACCGACCATGCTCACCTCAGAACCCTCACTCCTACAATTCAAAAAAAAGCTTAAACCCCATCTCAATACTCTCTGGCAATGTCCCTGTTCCAAACCTGATTAACCACTATCATTTACCCTTCTCTTACCTCACTATCCTTAACAGCTTTTTAACAAGGCGCCTCGCCTTTGTAACTGACCTATGTTTTTTTTTATTTGCTGCTGTTTTTTTTTTTCCCAAGATGTGATGTATCTTTATATTGTATTTAGAACTCAACTATCTTCCTTTTTTTGCATTAACAATGTTCATATGTCTGTTATGTACTTGGAGCTTTTCTCCCCGGGCCTCCGCTGAAAATGGACATGTATCCAGTCGGACTCTCCCGGTTAACAAATGTAAAATAAATAAAAAATAAATAAAAAATTTCAGTAAGGGTCTTTTCAAAGCCGTTATGGCTTTGAAGCCCTTCAGGGGTCATCTGTTAAGCCGTTATGGCTTTGAAGCCCTTCAGGAGTCATCTGTTTCCTCCACTGTTCTATTTTCTTCTACCTCTTTTAAACATATTTGGGATTCTGATGCCTCTGCTGAGGATTTGGATTTAGATTATGGGAAGAAGTGCTTGCCTTACTCTTCTCAAATCTATTCACCTCTTGCCGTAGGGACTAAGGAAAAGGTTTTCCTTTCCCTTGATTCCCTTATTGAGGAATTGTCTTTTGAAGACACTATTGTTCGTATGATGGAACATATATATTCCAATTCCAAGATACTATACTGATGAAAGGGAAAAGTGTCCCAGTTCTCACTGTACTGCGATCTCTGTTCATTACTTCGAGTTCATATCAGTGAATGCACAGTAGCATTCGCCGATATGAGTTTTCAATCATATAATGGTCGGCAACACAGGAATCGGACATCTGGCATTCGATTTCTTGTCTGCAGAGTACCTGTGTTCGGCATTTTGATATTAAACCAAACACACACACACACACACACACACCATTGAAGGAGAACTTTTTACTAACCGGCTTTTCTGCAGTGTTTGTTTGCCTTTAGTATG